>NC_057711.1:44090931-44122267 GCF_004010195.1 Chiloscyllium plagiosum
CAGCTGGAACTGACAACCGGAAGCGGCAGATTCAAACCACTACAAATGCTGGAGGAAAGATCACAGAAGCACTTCACAGGAGGCTCCCAAGCACTGAGGATGTCACTTAGACATGGGACGAAACGTCTGCAACACAAATTCCCAGCTTGGCGAACCACAACAACGTGCAAACTCCACACAGACAGTCACCCAGGTCCCTATCACTATAAGGCAGCAGTGCTAACCACTGAGCCACCGTGCTGCACCATTTCAAAAGAGAGCTGGATATATATTTCAAATTGATGAATTTAAAGGGTTATGGAGATAGGGCTGGAAAAAGTGACTGGCTGGGTCACTGTTTGCAAAGCCAATGCAGACACAATGGGTCAAATCACCTCCTTCTATACTGTACAACTTTATGATTCTATGTGAATCTAGACCCACAGAAAATGTGACTGACTCTTAATTTCCCCCTGAAATAGCCTAGCTGTTAGCTAATTAGAGGAGCTGTCTCACAGACTAGCCAAGCAACAGCCCAACCAACTCATACCGATAAAGTCATACTTAACAGGCAATCTTCCAGACAACGCCACCAGCATCTTTAGATATATCTGTCCCACCAGCAGGGCAGCTGCATAGTCAGGAATGATTTGCCCTGGGAGTCCTCAACATTGACTCCAGATCCTATGAAGTCTCATGGCACCAAACATGGACAAAGAAACCTCCTAATGATTACAATGTGCCACATATAGCCCATGACTGATGAAGCAGTACTCTTCCAAGTCAAAATTCTCATGGAAGAAGCATTTGTGAAAAATGTACTCTGGATGAGAGACATCAATGTCTATCATCAAGAGCAGATCAGTAGCAGCACTACTACTGGTTGAGCTGGTCATGCCCTAAAGAATGTAGGTGTTCGATTATCTCTGCGACAAGTTGTGTTAGAAATGGCAGGAAGGAAAAGGGTATTTGACCTTATCCAGACCAATACTTCTGCTCCAGATGTTTCTGTCAATGTAAATATTGGAGATGAATTCCCATCTTCACTTGGAGGAGCGCCTCCAATGTTGTCTGGCACTATTACCATGTTAAATGGAATAAACTTCAAACTGATCTAGCAAATCAAGACTGCATACCCGATGTATTCCAATGAAATCAGCAACCTAATCGCTCAGCATATCCCCCACTTTAGCTTTCCTATCAAGTCAGGGGATAAACCATGGTTGAATGAAGAGTGCAGGAGGGTATGTCAGGAACAGCACCAGATAAAACTAAAAATGAAGTGTTAACTTGTTGGAGCTGCAAAACCTGCATGACAAACAGAATAAGCAGAGCTAAGTGATTCCATAACCATTGGATCTGATGTAATCTCACCAGTTGTAATTGTAAAATCAAACATTCATTCAATGATAAGGCTCCTCAGATGTTCCATCCTCAATGATGGGAGAGCCCCGCATATCAGTGCAAAACAAGGCTAAAGGATTCGCAAAAGTTTTCAGCCAGAAATGCACAGTGCAAAGTAAGTGATCCATTTCATCTTCCTCCAGAAGTATCACAGATGCCAGTCTTCAGCTAATTTGGTTCATTACTTGTATTATCAATAAAATGGTTGGAAGCAGTGGATATTGCACAAACTATAAGCACTGACAACTTTCTGGCAATAGTATTGAAGACTGGTATCCAGAATTTGCTGCATCCTTAGCGAAGCTGTTTCAGCATAGTTATAAAACTGGCATTTGACAAATAATGTAGAAAATTACCCAGGTATGTCCTATCCAAAACAAGCAGAGCAACTCCAACCCAGCCAATTATCATCCTACTAGTTTACTCTCAATCAACAGCAAAGTTCTGGGAAGTGTCATCAACAGTGCTATTGCTTTGTCATAGCTTGCTCACTCATGCCATTCAGCTCCTGCTGTCAGTTCACCCATGGTTTAAACATGTATAAAGAGTTGAATTCCAGGGGTGAGGTGAGGTGACATCAAAGACTGCACCTGACCCAATGTGGCATCAAGGGACCCCAAGCAAAACCGAAGTCAATGGGAATCAGGGGAAATCTCCCCATTGGCTGGAGTCATACTTGGCACAAAAGATAGCAATGGTTGTTCAAAGTCAATCTTCTCAGCTCCAGGCAATAGCCATCTCCAACAAGAGATAATCCAACCATTGTTTCTTGACATTTAAGGGCATCATCATCACTAAATCCCCCACTATCAACTAATCATCAGAAGCTCAACTGAACATATAAATACAGGACACTAGGAATGAAAACTCCTGACTCCTCAAAGCGTGTCCACCATCTACAACCACACTTCAGGGGTGTGATGGAATACTCACCACTTGTCTGGATTGGTGAAGCTACAATAACACTCACAAAGCTTGACACCATCTAGAACAAAGAAGCCCCGTTGACTGGCATCTTATCCACAAAATCCAACCCGTCTGCCACCAGTGCTCAGTTGTGGCAATGGATACCAGCTACAAAGTCCACTGCTGAAATGTGTGAAAGTTCCTCAGACAGCAACTTCCAAGCCCTCCACCACTTCCATTTAAAATGATAAAGGCAGCAGATACATGGAAGTAACATCACCTGCAAGTTCACCAGCAAACCTAACCTACAATTCTAGTGCCGTCCTTCAATGTCACTGGGTCAAAATCCTGGACCTCCCTCCCTCCCTAATGGCAGTGTGGGTCTACTTACACCAAATGGACTTTTCAAGAAGGCAGCCAACAATGACCTTCTCAATGGCAGCAAAGAATGCTGACCAAGGCTGGGTCACTCAGCACCTTGAATGGATGAATAAAAAACATGTCCTGAGGATGAATCTTGGAGGTTTGATGCATTGAGCAGCAAGGGAGTTTGGAGGTGAGGGTAGCTTGAGGAGATCATAAAATTTATTGTGTACTGCTGCTAAGTCTTTTGGAGTCACATCCTCCTGTTAATCTTCTCTAATTCTCTTCTGAACATTTTCTGGTTCTGTGCAGATTCTTTCCTCTTGCCCATTAATTCATCCAATCCCTCAGTCATCAATCTAGATCTGTCTAGGCCTGGTGTTCGGTTTGCAGAAATTCCATTGCAACAATTTCTTTTCTTAACCTTCCCATGAGGAAGCAGCCTGCTTTTAGAAAGATTCAATGGTATGTACCATACTGGCTGATAGTCATTCTGTCAGGATATCCTTTTGAATGCAGATTTTAAAATTCAATGTGAAGGAATTTGTGGTCTAATCATGAAGATGAGGTGGACAGACAAACTAGTGACTCACCTATCTCAATCTGACAGACCTGGGATTGCTAAAAATCATGATTCTATGGTGAGGTATCAAAGAGAATGAATTTCACACTATAAGAGTTTCCACACTGTAAGTAATCTAATCTAATCTAAAAAAAAGAGCAAAGAGTTTTGATATAATATTCCCCTGTGTGCAATCAGATTTTGTGCCATTGACAGATATCTAGCATTGCCAAAGTAAATTTGTAACACCCTGCTCGTAACTTATTTGCCTCTTCTGTATTATGCAGCAGAGGGGAATATTTGACCATAAAATTACAACTTGCCAAATTTATATATATTTTATCTGTGCGGGTTCTTATAGAAATCTGAGGTAAGTAATATTAATGGCATTCTATTTGTTCTTCCTATATTCTTCTATCAAAGTTACTGTTGATGGTTGGAAGGACATTTACCTTAGGGTGTTGAGATCACTAAGAAATTAGTCTAGCTGAACTTTAAAAATAGGACATAGCAAATCTCTGGAAAATGGCTCAATGGCTCACTAATCTAGACATTTTGCACTACTTTAACCACACTACCTCATCACATCCATTTACTCACAGTACAGATAAAATTGAAGTTGTCTTTATACTATTTGCTTCAGTGAACTCCATTAGTAATTTAATCCAAGTTACATATTGTGTGAAATGATTCTGTCTGAATTACCTTATTATTTTACTTTCAATGCTTTCATATTTAAATAAAAACCAATAGATTTTGAACTCTTCCACGGTATGAGTAATAGCAGTCTGATTTCAACTTCTGCTGCAAAAATATGATGATTACACGAAAGGTTTTCTTGAGTTCAAACCATACCTGTGCTTAATCAAAACAATTGCAATTTATTAATTACTGACCCATTATAATTCTGGAAACAGTTTTAAATTAAATTAAAATAAATTAACTCAGTCAAAGGTTAGTCCTCTGTTTTGGAAAGGTGACTTTTACTTTTTGTTTAAAAAAATGCTTTTCTCTTCCTTTTTTTGATTACTCTTGTTTTCAACAGCAGATATTCATCATTCTCTTTGTGTTGTTTTCACTTATGGTTTCTAATGCTTCAATTTCAGTAGAACTGATTATGAACTGTGGTAAACAATGTTTATATCACAATCAATGGGTCCATTTTATGATTTCAATCTGGATATTGATTTGATCATATATTTTAACCAAATATGTTTTATTTGTTAGCTTTACTCCTTCATTTGGCTTGAGTTACATAATTTAAACCTAATTATGAGCAAAATAAATTTGAATGGAATTGATCAATTATGATTTTGGAAAAATTGCTTCAATGTAAACTTTCAGTTAATCTAATATCAGTCAGGGTTATATGTTTAAATGTCCACTGGTTAGACTGCCAAAATAGAAGTTTCCTTTACAGCTCAGGTCATGTAGATCTCACAGAGAAATAATTTCATGGGCTTCACTGTTACGGTTTCCATCTGGATTTAATGAAAGTATCAAAATATCACTGCCTCACAGCTATTTATGTTGAAGATGAGTTAATTTGTAATCATGCAGTGTGAGATTAATAAAAGATTGGCTTTCATTTTTACTTAGTATATAAAAACAAACACTCTAGTGATGATAACTGGGATGAAATTTAATGGAATTTAAATCTATTATTGAGAACTGTCCAGTTTCTCCTCTTCATAAACATTGATGGTTACCAGAGTTTTATTCATAAACTGACGCAGAATGGTTTTTCAGTGAACCTACTTCCAGATGTTACTCTTCATTTGACAGAAACAGGCCAGGTAAGGGTCAGTGTTGGAAGCTGGACATAACTCTGGTGCTGATTTTGTAGCACTTGAATGAATAGAAAATTACACTGACCAGTAAGTTCCCACAGGCTTAAATACCATTAATATTATTCAATGACCTCTGAAACTCTGAAAACTAAATGTGAGGAAGCATATTTCATGGCTAGGCTAAGCATCTGCTGCACTTTTACAAAATAGTGAAATGCAGCTACAGAACCAAAACATTATTTGCATATATATGCCATCTTCTTACTTTCTGAAGTATAAAGATCCAAATGGAAAACAGACACCTTAATGACAAAAAACTGTCAGGAACATAACTGCAATTTCCCAATCTTTGCTTCCAGTGGATGAGGCTGGTCACTGATAGTATATATTCAGATAAATAATTTCTCTATGTGGGTGCACATTTACGTCCAGTTGCACAACTCATTTGGTTTTAATGCATCACCCATATATAACTAAGAATTAATTTTCCATCATTTTTCAGAAGACTTTCTGTTAAATGTCATTTTAACAAATCACAAACATGGTAACTTAGATGATGAATGTGGAGGAATCTCAATAGTTGTGAGTTTCAAGAGCAATTAATAAGTGAGATAACGCCATCAAGGCCTTTATCCCATCACAAAATCACCCTTTATTTATATATGGAGAGTTCATGACACTAATCTAGTTCTCTCACAGCTAATTCTGAGTGAACAGGATATCTGACACTCCTATTCGTTTTCTGTCAGCCAGGGCTCCCTGATTGGAACAGATTAAAAGCCCTACTCAGGGAACTTATATTCTATGAAATCCACCTGGCTGACCTCATTACAATCACTACATCCATCTCCCAATGAGTCCGAGGACATAGGTCAGTTCTTTTCTTCATAGCTCCTCCTCGGGCACTTTAGCACTGTCAGGTTCCTTAAACCCTGCCTTAGATACCGGCAGCGTGTTAATGCACAGTAGCTTGCCTCTTGTGCCAGAGCATCACCAGCAAAATTCATTCTCTTCTTCAGGCAGCAACATCCAACATGTCCATTTGCTCCTGCACTCTTTGTGAGTTTGCAGCTTTCATATGGTTCACATGTTTGTTCAGGACTGTCGCAGCTACCTGAACTTTATACATCTCTGGACCTGACCTCGCGTCAACCATTCCTGTTACCCATACCAGGCCATTCCCATTGTTCCTACAGCAAACTTCATCCACTGTAGTAAACTGTCTCTCACTTAGCGAAATCTTGTATCCAGCATTGGCATTCCTGATGCCATTTCAGCCTCCACTCACCCCCCATTTCCCCCCAGTCAGACAAGATCAGATTTAACCTGATGCAAAGTCTTCTCCCCATTAGCAACTCTACTTGAGCGTGAGGGGTGGTGCTACAATCAAAAAGAAACAGAACATTTTAGTATGTAGTGAATCTGTAGGCTGTTTCTTTAAGTCTGCCTTCAAAGTCTGAACCACTCTTTCTGCCATTCTATTGGATGATGGTTAGTATCAAGCTGTCCTTATATGTCAAATACAATTCAACTTCAGGAAATACTCAAATTCCTTGCTGGTAAACAATGGCGTATTACCTGTGACCAACACTTCGGGAGTCTGTGTCGAGCAAAATATGCAGATTTTCTGTCATCATCTCTTGTTTGATGAATGAACTTTATGCACGTCCTGCCACTTTGAGTGTGCATCCACATGACTAAAAACATTAAGCCCATCAATGGTCCTGCATAGTCGAAATGTAACCAGGTCTAGAGGTTACCTGGCCATTTCCATGAATGTGGGGGAGCTACTGGCAGCAATGTTTGTCCTTGTTAGCACTCTGGACACTGCCCCACCAACATGGCTATGTCTGCATCCATTCCTGACCACCAGGCATAATATCTCACCCACATCTTCATTTTGAAAACCCCTGGATGACCCTGATGGAGTTCAGCCAGTACCTGGTAGTCATCTTTGCTCGGGACAATCATATTTGTTCCCCATAATAATATGCTGCCCTCTACTGAAATCTGGTCTATCTGGGTTCAAACAGTTTCACTTCTGGTTGTGACGGGCCTGTAGTTTTCCCCATCACCACCAGATGTTTCAGATTTGCCAGGATTGGATCTTTCTGAATCCAAATATGACTGCCAAAAATTCCTTCTTTCTCCAGTACATTTACGTTCTGCATTAGCCAAAGTCCTGGATGCATACCCTATGAGAAGATCCTCTTCTTTCGGCCACCTATGAGCTAATACTACCTCAGTGCCATATGAGAGGCATCACATGTCAATACTAGATCGTAGTGGACTAATACCTTAGAGAATGATAGCTGTTCCGTCACATCACTGAAAGCTGTGGCTTGGCTACACAACCAGTTCCAAGCTGACACTTTTGAAGAGGTGATGCAAAGGTGCCAGAATGGAGGGCAGTTTATGTACGAACACTCCATAATAACTTGCCAGCCACAGGAATGTCCTACGCTCTGGTACAGACATGGGATCAGAGATACCTTTAATTGCCTTCTCGTTGTCTTCCAAAGGATGCAACCCAGTCTTGTCAAGTCTGTGGCTGAAGTAAGTGACTTGGGCTGACTGAAACACGCATTTTTCCCTTCTAAGGCATATGTCAGCATGGAACAAACATCCAAGAACTATGTACAAACTCTCTTAGTGCTGCTTATTGGTGTTCCCTGTAAGTAGCATGTCATCTAGACAAATAGCAACTGGGGTAAACCTTGTAGAATGTTCTTCATTGTCTGCTGGAAAATCGCACAGGCTGATGATACCCGGAATGGCAGTCTCACATATTGGTTCAAACCTTTACGGGTATTAATTGTAGCATACTTCTGGGAAACCTCATCTAACCACAATTGCAAATATGAATGGCTCATATCCAGCTTCATGAAGGCCAGCACCCCCCAACCTCACCCCCACCCTCACCCCAGCAGGTTTGCGTATAAATCCTCTATGTGAGGATTTCAGTATTTCTCCAGTTGCAACAAGTGATTGATCATTTATTTAAAATCCCCACAAAGGTGAACTGACCCATTAAGCTTTGCAGGCAGTATGACCAATGCTGTCCATTCCCTAAACTGGACGGGTTTAATGATTCCTTTGTTTTCCAACTTCCTGATTTCTGCCTCTATTTTAGCTGTAAGGCAGATGGTACGGGTGGAGGTGGTGGTGGTGTGGTGGGTGGGTGGTGGAATTGCATTGCAGAATTGTGGAATTGCTTCCTACTCAACATGCAGGATGGCCTTGGGTCCTTTGATAGTCCCTCGAGCTTCCTGAAGAACTTCCAGGTATTTAATTAAGACTTCACTCAGGCAGCCATTTTCAAATCAAAAAATGTTGTGCCAATCTAGGTGAATCCTTTTCAACCTGTTTCACCCCATCAAGCTTGGGCCCAAGCCTTTTATTACAGTGAGTGGTAACTGAACAAGCTACTTCTCATAAGATACCGGAACAGAGTTGTACCCTTAATCTGTAAAGGTTCCCCAGTATAGATTCTAGGTATAGCCGAGGTCTTGCACAAACTTAAGAATTGGAGTCCAGAGCGAATTTTATTAAAGACTGGTTTGGCAAACCTGAAATGGCCCAGCATTGACCTCCATTACAGCCAATGACCATTTAACCAGATGTTTATTTTGATTGGTCCTGATTTGGATGTTGCTAAGCAATTGAACTATTCCAAACTAGATGTATATGGACTTTCTAGCATGTGCACTCTCCTGGATACCAGCCTATCAGTTCTCTTACTCAATTCAGGCCAGCTCTCAGAGTGAACAGAACCTCTCACACTCCTTTTTTTTTATATAATTACACTACTGCCTAACTGCAGTAGTGCTTATTTTTCCCCAGCACCCACGTTGTGTGTGTGTGTGTGTGCAGGTGTGAGACACAGTGTACAAATCTTTATTCAATTCCCACCACCAGGAAGAAAAGAAACACCGAAGTGGCCAGTGACAAGCAGTGCCCTTCGCATCAAGACTCACCACTTCTTATCTGTCAGCCAGGGCTCCATGATTGGGCTAGATTAACAGCCCCAATCAGGGAACTCATATTCTATGAGTTCCTCCTGGCTGACCTCGTTACAATCACTATATCAAGAAACATAGCATGCCTGGCATTAGACATGTGAAGAGGGAAAAAAAAAGTTCTTTTTCAGATCCAGTATAGTTCTGAAGAAGTCATACTTGTCTTGAAATGTTAACTCCATTTCTTTCTGCACAGAAGCTACCAGACCTGCTGAGTTTCTCTCACTTTCTCCATGTTTGTTTCAGATTTCTAGAATCTACAATATCTTGCTTTTATCAGAAATAATACGAAGAAAATGATTGTGGACAATAAACAATGAAATTAGTCTTTGCCAATAACATAAAATTGGAAAACATGAATTAGAAGTCTGTATTTAACTTAAGCAGAACTGACAGCTGCTGGTTCACTAACAGATATGTTACATTGTTATCTAAGATGTATTGCATTCCCAATAAGTGGAAAGAGCAGGCATGACTCTGCCATTTAAAACCTCCAGCTAGGAATACTGCAGAGGAGGTGAGATATCAGAATTAAAACAATGATCAAAGACTTCTAACAACCAAAGGAATCTTTAGTGTCACTTTCTGACAAATTACAAAAATTAAAAATAATCTTACACTTTTTACTAATTTGACAGAACTCAGTTGATTTCCAAATTTTCACTATCCTAGTTATTTTTTTAAAAAGCACAGAGATCACCTTAAGTTGTCCTGAAGCCAATCAAACATTAATTGAAGGGACAAACCAATTAAAGTTCTGATCATTAAACATGTACACCAGCTTCACAGCAAAATCTTACTGAAATGGAGCCACTACCTCCATTGATTTTACTGTCATTCCATTGTCATATGTCACCCCTGCGGACTACCCCTTATCTTCAGTCACTGCATGGAATTCCGCTGACAGAATCTGTCTTTGAAAATGAAGACAAGTTGCAGATACCATATTTCTTAGGTTGGTCCTCTTTCAGCAGTTAAGGAGAAAACCTTGGCACATGGCTGGGAGCTAACAAAAAGTCAAGTTATGGAAATAGCTCTGAGGTTAGTTTTGCAGATCAGAAAGGTGCCCTATGAAATATAGCAGAAATATAGTAGTTGGCCTTATGTCTAAATTGTGCCATATATAATGCCCATTGAACACGGTTGGGCACTAAATTTAATTTGAGCCTCATTCCTACCTAACAGTGAAATTCTCCCCGGTGTCTTAATCAGCATTTTATCTATAAAACAACATGAATAAAACATTTTCACATTGCTGGTTTGGGGACTATAGAACACTCCTATTCTGTTTTTTTCAATATTACAACAATAGATACAATTCAAAAATACTTCATGGGCTTTAAAGTAATTTGTCTGAGGTCATGAAAGACCAACATAAATTCAGGTCTCCATAAAATGAAGGAACAGAAGGAAGCCATTTAGCCCATCAAGTCTGCTCTAACATTCAATGAAATCATGGCTGATCTGGCAATACTCAAATCCACTTTCCAGATTTTACCATTTAACCATTGATTAAAAACTGCAATATCCAGAAGCATAATCAGCAGGATTCAAACCTGCATTTTCCTCACATTAACTGTGACAAAAAAAGAATGCAAACATTTCAAACTGAAAAACTTTACAGTGTGATGAATTCATTAATTTCAAAGTTGTACAGACAGGGGTGGCATGGTGGCTCAGTAGTTAGCACTGCTGCCTCACAGTGCCAGGACCCGGGTTCAATTCCAACCTCGGGTGACTTGTGTGGAGTTTGCACGTTCTCCCCGTGTCTGCATTGGTTTCTTTCGGGTGCTCTGGTTTATCCCGCAGTCCAAAGATGTGCAGATTAAGTGGATTTGGCATGATAAATTTCCCATAGTGTCCAGGGATCTGTAGGTAAGGTGGATTAGTCATGGGAAATGTAAGGATAGGGTAAGGGGGTGAGTTTGGGTGAGATACTCTTTGGAGAGTCAGTGTGAACTTGTTGGATTGAATGGCCTCCTTCCACACTGTAGGGATCCTATGATATGAACTTACATTTCAAAATTTAAAAACAGATTCTAAAGCACAAGTCTATTTGTTAATGGTGTTGCTATCACTAAATCCCCTCCTTCAACATCCTGGGGCTTACCGTTGACCAGAAACTCAACTGACCTCATCACATAAATGCAGTAGCTACAAGAGCAAGTCAGAGGCGAGGAATACTGCGGTGAGTAATTCATCTCCTATTCCTCCATCTACAAGACACAAGTCACGGGTGTGATGGAATACTCTCCACTTGCCTGGATGGGTACAGCTCCAACAACACACCGTAAGCTTGTCACCTTCCAGGACAAAGTAGGCCACTTGATTGGCACCAAGTCCATAAATATTCATTCACTCCATCACCAATGCAAAGTAGCAGCAGTGTGTACTATCTACAAGATGCACTGCAGAAATTTACTAAAGATCCTTAGATAGCACCTTTGAAATCCATGAAAACTTCCATCTAGACTACAAGGGCAGCTGATAATTGGGAAGACCACCACCTGCAAGATCCCCTCCAAGACTCTCACCATCCTGACTTGGAAATATATTAATTTTTTTTTACTATTGCTGGGTCAAAATTCTGGAATTCCCTCTTTAATGGCATTTTGGATCTACTTACAACACTGCAGTGGTTCAAGAAGGCAGCTCATTATCACCTTCTCAAGGGCAACTTGAAACGGGCAATACATGCTAGGCCAGCCAGCATGCCCAGCTTCCTGGCAGTGTCTTTATCAGTTATCTGACTTGTTAAGTCTCAGACAAATATATATGGCAAAAATCAGCCGGTTGCATCGGAAGGTGTTAGTAAGAGGATTAATGGAATGTCTGAGAGATGCAATTTGATCTTACATTTGAAAGCATGCAATCATAAGACATTAAGAGATTGAATTTTTACATCTCCATTGTGAAATATATGCAAAAATAGCTCCGAATTATCAGCCAATAAAAGAATCCATTCCCCATACAGAAAATGAGAGTAATTTGCTGTAAAAAGATATAAATGGAAGAGAGTAATCAAAGCCTCCACTGACATTTGTGTGTAAGGCTTAAATTTATACATTATATAACTTGTATTTCTGATTTGATAATCTGACGTTTTATCACCTTCCTTGCCTTTCTTGGTGTATAGTTAGGGTCTCAGCATGCAAATATACAAGAAAGGATAGGAACTGACAGAATAAAGCATCAAGTCTATTTAATCTAGATATGGTCACCTGTATGTCCCATTATCTCCCCCACTCTTGTCACCATATATCTCACCGCAGACAGAAAAAAAATGATTAGTAAAAAGAAAATGAAGTCTTTGAAAATCCTCTGTAATACCTGCAACAAAGAAACAATATTCAAGAAACCATCACGAACCACCTTATAAATCACAGTACATGCAAACACGTAATTGTTATCTTGCAAATAGATACCATTCAGCCTATCTTTCCTGCACTGTCCCTTTAAATGAGCATCATTTCTTAGTTGAAACTTTATTGCTGGAACAGCACAGCAGGTCAGGCAGCATCCAGGGAACAGGAGATTTGACGTTTCGGGCACAGGCCCTTCTTCAGGAATGAGATGTCAATCTCCTGTTTATTCCCTATACCCTTGCACACTATGTCTATCCAACTAATTATCCATTGCCCTCTTGAATGCTCCAATTGAACATGCGCCCACCATACTTCCAGGTAGGGCACTCCCTACCCTAAATACTCAGAGTGAAAAAGTTTTTTTTACACCACAATACCCTTGCTTCTTTTGCACATCACTTTGAATATATGCCCTTTCATTGCTGTTCCTTCTAGGAGCTAAAACAGCTTCTTCCTAACTTTTTTATCTAGCCTGCTCATGATTCTCCTTTCAGCATTTTCTCTCCAAGGAAATCTTTATCAATCGATCCTCATAACTGAAGTTTTTCATTCTTGAACCATTCTGTAGATTGCTGCTGCTTTCTCCAATGCATTCATATTGTTCCTGTAATATGTTGCCCACAATGTAGACAATACTCCTGCTGAGGTCTCACAAGTGTCTCATACAAGTTCAACATCCCCTCCTTGCTCTTGCACTCTATGCCCCTATTAATAAAGCATGGCCATTATAAGCTGTTCTCTCCACTTGTCCTGCCATCTTCAACAATCTGTGTGCATATACACCCAAGTCTCTCTACTCCCCCACATTCTTTAGGATTGTACTCACTATTTTATGTTGTCTTTCAACATCCTTATTACCAAAGTGCATCACTTGACACTTCACTGCAATGAACCTCATCTGCCACCTATCCACTCACTCCACCAACAATGTCAATGTCGTTTTCGAGTTCCACATTTTTGCCCTCACAGTTTACAATTATTTCAAAGTTTCTTGTTATCTGCAAGCTTTGAAATTGTCCCCTGCTGATCATTAATATATGGCAGAAAAAGCAAGGATCCCAATACTTGGAGTACTGTGTGCGCCTCACTTTAGGAAAGATGTGGAAGCTTTGGAGAGGGTGCAGAGAAGATTTACCAGGATGTTGCCTGGCAGAATCTTTGGTGACCTTTAAGCGGCAATTGGATAGGTACATGGATGGGTGCTTAAGTTTGGACAAATGTTCGGCACAACATCGTGGGCTGAAGGGCCTGTTCTGTGCTGTATTGTTCTATATTCTATGTTCTATGTTCTACTGACCCCAGGAATTCCATTACAATTTTCCTCCAACTCAAAAAATATCTGGTTGACATTCTTCTTTGCATCAATTTTGATACTGTCCCTTTTTGTACAATAACCTATAAGTTTCCTCAAGTCTAACATGTGACTTTGAATCAACTCCCTTCTGAAAATCTATGTACATCACCTCAACAGATTTACCCTCAGCGAACCTTCTGTTACTGCTTCAAAAAATTCCAGCAATTGATTAGACACGATTTCCCCTTGAAAAATCAATGTTGACTCTTTCTAGTCAACCCACTTTTTTCCATGTGACTGTATTAATTCTATCCTGAGGATTTGTTGCAAGAAGTTTGCCCACCACCACAGTTAAACTAGCTAGTCTGTAATTGCTAGGGTTATCCTTGTAAGTTTTCTTATATGTTTCCAATTTTCCCATTTTTTGGCACTTCAGCTAAGTCCAGGGAAGATTGTAAGATTACAGACAGTGTTTGCACATTTTATACCTTCACTTCCTTCAAAGTCCTAGGATGTACCTCAACCAATCCCAGTGTCTTATCAACTTTAAGTGTCAGCCATCAATCCAAGACTTCTTCCTTATTAATTTTGAATAGTCACTCTGAATGTTTGAGATTTTCATGTTTGTTAGGTCTCATCTATATCATTTTCAAAGGTTCATAGTGAGTTCATAAACACTGCACATTTTAATGATCTGTTATAGAAATTAATAACTTTATCAAAAAGCTATACCTCTTGGTATTTAACCTAATACTGTTCTTTAAATGAATAGTGATGGCCTCTACATCCATGTCCATCTTGTTCAAATGGGCTATCACTTCAATAAAATCCACTTCATTCATCACTTTAAATGCATCATCATATCACTTCAAAGTCAATGATTCTGCAATGAAAGATACCCTAATTCACTCAATTCTGAAAGTTAAACACTTACACCTAGGTCAGATACACAGGTGGGAATGAAGGTGGACAAGAACAGAATTTTTGATGCCAGCTATTGCGCCAGTTCCTGCTATACTGCCAATTCACAGCCACTTTCCTGGAGGTCAGATCAGGTGCAGAAGTGAAGTGGCTGCCTTAGGCCAAATAAAATCATTGTTCAGTCTTTAATTGGCACTTTCCAATCAAACTACGAGTTTTTGCAGGTGTCAGGAGATTGGTAGATGCCTGGAGACAATCTTCTGGTGGAAAAACTAGAACTAGGGTTCTAGAATCGCTAAGTGACCACTTCCCTCCAACTCCACCACTACACTCCCCCTCCTCATCTCTCCCAGTACCTGCAATACCTACCTGGCTGCAGGTTGTCCCTTGAAGTGCTGTCCTCTCCACAATAGTGGCTCCTCAACTCAGAGCATTTCTTTGCATCAGCTCTGTCATTGCTGATATAGTGCCTCAAGATGGAAGTGCCTTCTCTCTTCTTTACATAAGAAGTCAAGCTCCAACTCTTTCCATGTTGGAGGGCCTTTCTATGCTTTAGGAGCTCATTGCCATTATTAAATTCTGAGTGCACCTCTAACTGCTCTGTCCTGCATAAATCCTGTGAGCTGACCATCCCCAACTGTGTGTAGGATTTGGATCTGAATTTGATCCTGATATTGAGTTCTTGATATCCAAGCAGAAAACAGATATCTTTTTGGCTGTCCTCCATTGGAACCTCTCAAATGTTTCAATATCCTTGATCATAGAAGGGGACAAGAATTGAGCACAGTACACTCGATGCAGTTGAATGGAAGCTCTGTAAAAACTATTACACATTGGCAGAAATTTCTCTACAGTCACACCCAATTAATTACTCTAACAACTGTGGATTTAAGTATATGTTTAGAGTTTCTGCCCAAGATCTAAAAATTAATTCAAAGAATGCTAGAAAAAAATTCTTCTTCAATTTTCTCGCCTTAAAATGGTCTACTGTAGCTCAATGAAGTCGAATAGACTGGCTCACTGTGAGTAGCTTGGTAACGCACTTTTAGTTAATGTTCTAATTTCAGGACTAAGGCCTTAATACACACACACACAGAATACAACTAAATGTATTAACATGTATAAATTGACTGAACAAAACTTTTGGGGTATATTTCCCTCAATATGCTTGTTACTGAGGTAGCATGAAATAGTTTTTCTTTTAATGAATACATATTTTAGCAGGATGTCTCGAATTTGAACACCGTATGATGTCAGTATGTTTAGTTCTAATAGCTGAAAGAAGATAATTTCAGTGCTTGTGCTCTAGCTTTTAAATTTGTTATTTTATTATTTTTCAATTCAAACCCTGTTTCAGTTTGACACACAAGCTTCTGAATTGAAGATGCAGTAACTGAGAGTTGCTGTGCTATCTTCCACAATATCACTGGAACAAAATGGCAAATCCCTTGTTTTGCTTGGTGAATGGCCTCTGAATGTAGGAGAAGTATCACCATCATGTTTTTGTTTAAACCTTACTCCAGGTATTCTGTTTTTGCAGATTTGATGGATATCTTCATCTTAGTATGATATCGATCTGTCACAAAGATTCACCTGTAATCCTGGATAATTTTCTGAAAGTGTCTAGTTAAATATTTTTTACGTCTTTTCCGATCTTCCTCAAAGAGACCAACCGAAGTAGTAGTAGTTATTGTTAGCCTCTTCGAAGAGTCACCCAGATCCATGCCTCACTTTTATCAAAAGTAGCAGCTAAAATCTTCCTGAGAGAAATCAAAATGCAATTAAATAGCACATATTCAACTAGAAGTTAGTAACAGTGTTAATAGCTTTAATGGTGATTAGCACCGAGGTTAAGGTGGGAGGTTAACACTTTGAGTTAATGAGTAATTCCACAATCCCATGTTATCACCATGTGGGTTTCAGTTAGCTCAGTTGGCTGGATGGCTGGCTTGCAATGCAGAGTGAAATGAAAAGTACAGGCTCAATTCCTGTACTGCCTAGTTTCATTGACAAGGTTCCCACCTTCTCAACCTTACCTTTACCTGAGGTGTGGTGACCATCAAGTCAAATTGCCATCAGTCATCTCTTCCCGTGGTCCTCTGAGACAATGGAGACTGTATGTCACTTGCTACTAGCAATGGAATAATGCTCAAAAGCAATGAGAGGCCTGAAAATTAATTAGTAAAAAATGATTTTAGCTCAAAAGAGCAAGATGTAAATTTAGATTGGGTACCGTAAGAAGCAGGATAGGTAGAGGTCATTTGTTGGAGCAGGTTGGAGGCCCCCAAACATTAGTTACACTGTAGGAGTGGGTATACAGTAAGGGATAAATGAGATGAGTTAAAAAGGTACCATAAATTTCATGGGTCAGTTTGGCAAGGGGAGTCTTGAAAATTATTTCATAGGATGGATTTGAAATAATTTCTTAGAACAGTGTATGCTGATGTCCACCGGGTAAGAGGCTATTCTAGAACTGGTAATAAACAACAAAACAGGATGAACCAATCAATTCACAGTAAAGATATTATAGGTGACTGTACTCATAACATGATAGAATTTCATGTCACGCTTGAAAGGGAGATGTATGGTTCTAAGATTACTATTAGCAAACTAAACTACTATCGGCAATTATAGGAATATGAAGCCAGCATGGTAGGCCAGAAAATTAGTCAGATTCTAAGAAAGAGCAAAGAAAGAAAAAATGAAGGTAGAATATGAGGGAAAGCCAGACAGTAATATAAAAATAGTTTGTGAAATATTTTACAGTTAAATAGAAAGGATGTAACAATATAAGAAAATTGCTGGAAAACTCAGCAGTTCTGGCAGCATCTGTGGGCAGAGAAACAGAGTCAACACTTTGAATTCATTACAACTTCTTTGAAACTCAGTTGAGTAATAATGGACTTAAATCATTAAGTCTATTTCTCTCTTTACAGATCCTGCCAGACCTGCTGAGTTTCGCTAACATTTTGTATTTTCATTTCCAAATTCCAAAATCCACCAGTGGTGGATCTAAATCTAAAATGATCACCAGTGGTGTGGAGCAAAGAATTACATGTAAAGGTTGGTAAGTCCCAGAAGATTCAGGCCTGATTTCTAGGTCCTTCAAAGATGTGGTTGCAGAGAAAATAGAGGCATTGGCTGTAATCTTCCAAAATTCTTTAGGTTCTAAAAGGGTGTGAGCAGATTGGCAAAAACTAATATAACACCTTTATTGCAAGAAAGGCAGGAGTCAGAAAGTAGGAAACTATAGATCTGTTAGCTTAACTTCTGTCACAGAGAATATGATTAGCTTAGGTCAACATGGCTTTGTAAAAGAGAAATCATGTTGAACTCATTCCTGAACACTTTTCTTTAAGGAAATTACATGCAAGTTGGTTAAAGGGGAATCTGTAGCATTTTTTGGATTTCAAAACATGTTGATACATCAAAGTTTACTACACACACAAAAAACAAGTGCTGTAGTATGTAATCTATTACCATGGATAAAGGATAAATGTTATCTAATAGGGGCAGACAGTAGGGATAAATGGGCCTCTTTTGGGTTGTCAACTCTGTGAATACTACACAGATCAGTTCTGGGGCCTCAACTACTTATAATGTATTTCAATGTTTTAGTTGATGGGACCAGGTGTATGTTATCTAAATTTGCCAATGACACCAAGGTAGATAAGTTATCAAGAGGAAATATAGAGTCTGCAAAAGGATGTGGATAGTGGGCAAAAAATTGGAGTATGATAGGGGCAGGAAGAGTAGAAAAGCAGCACATTAGTTAGATGAAGAGAGGTGCAAAACCTGGTGGTACGGAGGGACTTTGGTGCCCAGGTAATCACAGAAAGGTATTATGCCAATACAGCAACTAATGAGGAAGACCAATTGGATGTTGGCGTTTATTACAATGGGGAAGGAATACAAAAGTTAAGACTTTTTCCTGCACATTGGTGAGACTACATCTGGAATACTGTGTATAGATTTAATATCCTTGTTTGATGAAATATATTATTGCATTAGAAGCAATTCAAACAAGATTCACACATTCTTGGGTTGAAAGACATATTGTGTCCATACCCATTAGGATTTGGAACGATGAGGGATGATCTTACTGAAACATCAAAGATTCCTGAAGGAACTTGACATATATATCAAAGTTTGGTGATGTTGGAAACAGTCACGTTGTTAGTTGCAAACTTCAGGAAGACACACAGACTGGTGAACTAGCAGATGTATGGTGCAGAGAAGTATGTTGCATTGGGTAATGGAAGGAGATTTACAAGAGTGTTCCCAGGAAAGATGGACTTGTCATGAGCGGAGAGGTAGAGGACTCTGGCTATATACTTGATGGAGTTTAAAAGAATGAGGGGGGATTTGATTGAAACTTACAGAATACTGAGAGGCCTGGATAGGGTGGATGCGGAGAAGATGCTTCTACTAGTAGGAGAGACTAGGGCCCAGACTCAGAATGAAGGGGCAACTCTATGGAACTGAGATGAGGAGGGATTTCTTCAGGCAGAGGGTGGTAAATCTATGGAACTCATTACCACAGAAATTGTGGAGGCCAAGTCATTAAGTGTATTTAAGACAGAGATAGATAGGTTCTTGATTAGTAAGGGTAATGGGAAAAGGCAAGAAAATGGGATTAAGAAACACCTCAGCCATGATAGAATGGTGGAGCTAACTTCCTGGGCTGAATTGCCTAATTTTGCCCCTCCGTCTTATGGAATTATTGCAGCTGGCAGTTTCCTCCAACATTGATCCGACCAGAATTTTCAGGGTCATTGAGAGGCCATCAGATTGGCTTGAGGAAGGTGGATGCAGGCAGCACCGTGGGTGACAATTCCAAAAATTCTTGGAAAGGTCAACATGAGCCCGTCAGGGTAGCATTTCCTGGTGACCCCAGGCTCCAAGTATATGCTACTTAATGAGGATAATTAAAATAATCTTAAACTAAAAAGGTCAGTTTTCTAAAGTAATCCAAGTTGTTTCCCAGCCTTGACAGCAGAAGATGGACATACCTTTGCATATCAGGAAAACACTATACCTTTCCTCATTGATCCCCAACTAAATCACTAAAGCAAATCCTGTCAGGTCTTGTAATTCCCCTGGCACTGACTAGACACCTGCCACTATGCTCACCCCTATCCTTTGGGTTTTAATTTTTGAGACATGGATAGAAGTTCTTAGGAAGACATGTTGAAAACAAGGGGAGATAAATAATATTCTTGGGAATTTTCAGGCTCTCCATTTGAAGGTTTCCTTTGACATTTGATTTGATTTGATTTATTGTCACACGCACCTAAGTACAGTGAAAAGCTTTGTTTGAGAGTAGTACAGGCAGATCATAGCAAGCAAGGACAAATAGGGCATAGGGTACCTTGGACAGAGTGACGCATGCAGGTTACACTGCACAAGAGGTTTGTGAAACATGATCAGATTAGCGAAACAAACATTATTTGGAGTTCGATATCCATTCATCAGTCTAATAACAGCATTGAAGAAGCTATTCTTGAGCTTGTTGGTGTGTGTGACATACTATAATGCTCAGTCAGAGCACACTCTAGTTCACCCAAGAATAGGACAATAGGAGGAAAAGTAAAACTTTAAGAATCATATATTTCCAGGATATTAATTGTACAATACTAAAGTATTAATTTATTTAGGCCACTTTTACAAACTAACACAATTATAGAGCAGTTGGCTAAGGAGCAGAAACTAGAGAATCAAATTAAATTGATGACAAATGATCGCTGAACTGGAAGGTTCATTTTCAGACATTTCATCGCAATACTAGGTAACATCATCAGTGAGCCTTCAGATGAAGCACTGGTGGCATGGCCCACTTTCTATTTATGTGTTTAGGTTTCCTTGGGTTGGTGGTGTCATTTCCTGTGGTGACATCATTACCTGTGGTGATGTCATTTCCAGTTCTTTATCTCAGGGAGTGGTAAATTGGATCCAAGTCAATGTGTTTGTTGATAGAATTCCAGTTGGAATGCCATGTTTCTAGGAATTCTCGTGCATGTCTCTGTTTGGCTTGTCCTAGGATGGATGTGTTGTCCCAGTTGAAGCGGTGTCCTTCCTCATCTGTATGTAAGGACATTAGTGAGAGTGGGTCAGGTCTTTTTGTGACTAGTTGATGGTCATGTGTCCTGGTGACTAGTTTTCTGCCCATTTGTCCAATGGAGTGTTTGTTATAGTTCTTGTAAGGTATTTTGTAAATGATATTAGTTTTGCTTATTTTCTGTATAGGGTCTTTCAAGTTCATTAGCTGATGTTTTAGTGTGTTGGTGGGTTTGTGGGCTACCATGATGCCAAGAGGTCTGAGTAGTCTGGCAGTCATTTCTGGGATGTCTTTGATATGGGGGAGAGTGACTAGGGTTTCCGGACATGTTTTGTCTGCTTATTTGCTGAGAAATCAGCAGACTGTTTTCATTGGGTATCTTTTTTTTTAATAGACTGTATAGGTGATTTTCCTCTGCACTACGTAGTTCATCTGTGCTGCACCATGTGGAGGCTTGTTGAAATAATGTTCTAATGCAGCTTTGTTTGTGGGTGTTGGGATGATTGCTTCTGTAGTTCAGTATTTGATCAGTGCATGTTGTTTTCTTGTAGATGCTGGTTTGAAGTTCCCCATTGGCTGTTTGCTCTGCTGCAACATGTAGGCATGGCAGTTTGTTGTTGTTTTCCTCCTCTTTTGTGAATTTTATGCCAGTAAGGGTATAATTGATGGTTTTGAAGGTTTCCTCTAATTTGTTTTGTTAGTGATGATACAGGTGTCATCTACATAGCGGACTCAAAGTTTGGGTTGGATGGTTGGCAGAGCTGTTTGTTGGAGTCTCTGCATTACTGCCTCTGCTATGAATTCTGATATCGGAGATCCCATGGGTGTTCCGTTGGTCTGTCTGTAGGTTTTGTTGTTGAAGTGAAGTGAGAAAAAGAACCGGAAATGACATCACCACAGGAAATGATCATCACCACATGAAATGCTATCACCAACCCAAGGAAACCTAAACACACAAATAGAAAGTGGGCCTTGCCAACAGTGCTCCATCTGGAAGCTCACTGATGATGTTACCTAGTATGGTGACGAAACTTCTGAAAACGAACCTTTCAGTCAGCCAGCAAACCTACATCCAGAACCTCAACATGAGCTACAAAACTTCCCAAAACTCACTGATGACAAATGAATTTAAAAGAAAACCTTCAAATGTTCTCTCCTCGAGAGGAAAATGATATAAATATATTCTAAATGTTGTTTATTTATCATTATTAGAATAGGTATGTGCTTATGGAGATGAATTGTTCTTACTTCTCAAATTACTCTCCTCATTCTCAAGAATTACATATGGAACTTTATTTTCAATCTGCATTCAGATTTAAGTGTTTCCAAATCTCATCAACAATTGAACATATCACACAGCTGCTACCCTCAATTTATTGAGTTAAACAATGACATGGTGGTAAATATGCTTCTTTCCCCATGTTGTATGCACAGATTTCTTTGTTTATGTGACAAACACCTTTTCAAAAGTTACTGACCTACAATGAGTTAGAAAAGTGATGGGACAAATCTTTGTGTGCTTCTTTCTGCATACTCTGATTGTAACTTTACTATGAACCTTTAGGCTTGAGTCAGAGTTCCTGCTTAGACTCTGCTTTCTGTGCTTTAGACTCTTCAACCAGTTTCTGTATTAATAACACTTTAGTCATATAGTCTTGTCAGTGAGGTAGACAAAGATACACAGAATTTGGTTTGTAGTTCAACTCGATTATATTTTTAAAAATTCCTTATTAAAAATGTTAGCAGTTCTCACATTCCCAATATATTCACAGTTCATCCAGCTCTATCTGTGTGAGAAAGGATATTATCCACAATGATCCACATGTTTGAGCTAGGCTGATGGAATCTCCTTCCTTTCTGACGTAGGGCTGACTTCTTCCACAAAGGTGATTCTCACAGGTCAGGGTGGTTCTCCTCCTGGATCTTCCTGAATTATCGCAAGATCTTCTGTCACGAATTTTGCTGTGAGCCTTCGTTAAAGGGGGTGGCTTCTAGGTTGGTGGTTTTATCCCCCTTGCCTCAAAACTTCCTGAATGTCCTGTGGCCTTTGGCCAATGTTTCATGAGTGAGATTCAAAACATTCAATACTTCAGACCAACACCTTTGCTGTTGCCATGCTGGGGAGGTGTAAAGTGCACATCCTCATGTACTGACTGGAAGTCAAGGTGCCAGAAAGTCTGATTGATACTCCTCCAAATACACAAGCCTCGGGCTGGTTGTAATTGGTTCTCCCTGAAACTTTGTGACCTCTTTGACCTTGGTTTCCACGGTTATCTGTAGCCAATAGCTGCTGGCTGTTGTTTAATTTAGTTTGGCCAGTTTGCTCTCAGGCCTGATTTCTCCAACTGTGGGTAAATTTAGAATGTCTAATTTTGGGTCCTTGGTCACTGGACTGCTTCTCATAGGCAGAGGTCTTCCAACGACTCAACATGTAACCACAGTGAGAGCAAGGCCAACAGCCAATTAATTGAAACCACAATCCTACCCAATGTCCACTAGGAATTATCCATTCTCCTCAAGGCTGACTATGTTCATAGTAATGAGGAAACTTGCCCTGATACATTCCCAATATGGACATCTCTCAGAAACTTTGCTGATGAGCATTCAGTGTAGGGGGCTGTTAACTATTTTTTCACAAATTAAACAAGCAACACACACTTTGAATGCAATTCTAATAACTTTTCAAATATTTTAAGTAGAAGTCTATCCTCTTACCATCTCACCTGTTATTCGCTTTCTCTCCAAAAATACTGAGGGGCATTCGATCAATAACTGAATAAGAGTGAGCATCCTGTATCTCTCAGTTCTGACAATGCACGGTGAGCAGTTAAACCACTCCAATGAGAGAGATTTTATTCCCAATTCTGTATTCAATAAGTTCATCTCATCAAAGACAGTCATGCTCACTTTGCCCTAATTCCTCTAGGTTAGGACAGGGAATAGTAGCAGGTTTTTTGCGGCTGTTTGTTACCCAACTATCAGTCAACCCGTACTGGCATTAAGTAAGGAAATGGTGAGGCTCAGCTCTAATGTCCCCTGAACCAAAAAGACTATTGGGACTTGCAACTGAGTAATGGCCACTTGGAAGAGATGTTGTATTACAATGTGGAACCTCAGGAGAGCTGAAGAAAAGAAAATTGGCAACAAAAACTGAGCCGCCTGAACACAGCGGCCCACTTGTATATTATATTGCAGAGCCAATGCCAGAAAGTAATGGGGCATGGGTTTATGTTCATAATCTTCTGCATAATTGAACATTCAATTAAATGCAAGTTGCTTTGGGAAAGTGCTGAGTAAAAGCTAAAAGAAGGAAGGAAAATCAGAAAAAGAACACACTCCCCTGTTGACTATTTTCATGACAATATTGAAATGGGAGCCATTTATTCAACTGCTAAGCAATAAAAGCTGTGTGAAATGGGGAAGAGAGAGAATTAACGTAAGTTTGACAAACAATGAAAGAATAAACAAAATAACTACCTTTTGAGAAGTCAGTCAAGGAATACTCAAAAGGATCAGCGATTGTATTTAATCAGGTTGGCCTGGATTATTATTTGTAGTGAAATGTGGTGACAGTCTGACAGTTTAGAGATAAGAGACGAGTCAAGAGATTTGTTGCTGAGTTTGAGCTCAATGTACGTGTGAAACCCGATGGCTGGAACCTTATATAGGTTTAAGTATCTGAGTCGGCCACGGTGAGGTGTGTAGCAGAATAGGGCAAGCAAGCTCAGCAAGACCCATATTAATGTTAAGATCATCTCACCACAACCTATACATGTTTCTCAAATGCCACAGTGAGATAATCAGGAGGCAGCAGTGTTATGGCTTATTATGCTCCTTATTGACAGCTCAACTTGCTTCATTAATATTCCGGTTGTGATTTAACAAATTCACCAAACAAACTAGCCAATGGGAAATCCAAACTTGGAAACCAGAGTGGGTGTTTGGCAGATTCAGCTCACTGTCATGAACTCTGTCTTGCCATGGCCAAACTGTAGAGCACGGTACTTCCCATGAATATCAACTGCGCACACTCTTCCACCATGGACATAGGCACCTGACTTTCAGGGAGCCTTCGCCACCATCCTGGCATCTCTCCTATGTCGAAATGTGTGATGCTGGAAAAGTACAGCCGGTAAGGCAGCATCCAAGGACCAGGAGAGTCAACATTTCGAGCATAAACTCTTCATCGGGAATGAGGAGGTGGCCCAAGGGGGATGAGAGATAAATGGGAAAGGGGGTGTGGCTGGGGCAAGGTAACTGGAAATGTGATAGGTCAATAAAGATGGGGGGGGGGGGTGATGGTGCTAGGTCAGAGAGAGGGTGGAGCTGATATGTGGGAAGGAAGATGGATAGGTAAGACAGTTTAAGAGTGCGGTGCTGAGTTGGAAGGTTGGATCTGGGATAAGGTGGGGAGAGGGGAAATGAGGAAACTGGTGAAATCCACATTGATCCCATGTGGTTGGAGAGTCCCAAGGCGGAAGATGAGGCGTTCTTCCTCCAGACGTCGGGTGGCTAGAGTTTGGTAGTGGAGAAGGCCCAGGACTTGCATGTTTTGGCGGAGTGGGAGGGGGAGTTAAAGTGTTCACCCACAAGGCAGTGGGGTTGCTTAGTGTGTGTGTCCCAGAGATAGTCTCTGAAATGTTCTGCAAGTTGGCAATCTATCTCCCCAATGTAGAGGAGACGACATCAAAAGCAATGGACACAGTAGATGACATGTGTGGAAGTACAGGTAAATCTCTGTCGGATGTGGAAGGATCCTTTAGGGCCTTGGATGGACGTGAGGGGGGAGGTGTGGACGCATGTTTTGCACTTCTTGTGGTGGCAGGGGAAGGTGCCGGGAGTGGAATGTGGGTTGGTGGGGGCGTGTGCAACTAACAAGGGAGTCACAGAGGGAATGGTCTCTCCTGAATGCAGATAGAGGTGGGGAGGGGAATAAATCCCTACAGGTGGGGTCTGTTTGTAGGTGGCGAAAGTGGCGAAAGATGATGTGTTGTATCCGCAGGTTGATGGGGTGGAAGGGGAGGACCGGAGGGGGAGGGGATCTGTCCTTGTTGTGATTGGAGGAGTGGGGTTCAAGGGCAGAGGTGCAGGAAGTGGAGGAAATGCAGCAGAGGGCATCATTGACCACGTGGGGGTCTATGAAGAAGGAGGCTATCTGGGATGTTCTATGTCGGAATTGGTCATCATGGGAGCAGGTGCAGCAGAGGCAGAGGAATTTGGGAATAAGGGCATTCTTACGGGAGATAGAGTGGGAGGAGGCATAGTCCAGGTAGCTGTGGGAGTCAATGGGTTTGAAGTAGATGTTCGTGTTGAGTTTGTCGCCAGAAATGGAGATGGAGATGTCCAGGAAGGGGAGGGAGGTGTCTGAGATGGTCCAGGTGAACTTGAGGTTGGGTGGAAGGTAATCGTGGAGTTGATGAACTGTTCAACCTCCTCGTGGGAACACAAGGTGGTGCCAATACAGTCATCAATGTAGAGGAGGAAAAGATGGGGGATGGTGCCGGTGTAGCTGCACAAGATGGACTGTTCCACATACCCAACAAAGAGGCAGGAATAGCTGGGGCCCATCTGAGTGCCCATGGCTACCCCTTTGGTTTGGAGGAAGTGGGAAGATTCGAAGGAGAAATTGTTGAGGGTGAGGACCAGTTCAGCCAAGCGAATAAGTTGAAGATTGTGGTGCTGGAAAAGCACAGCCAGTCAGACAACATCTGAGGAGCAGAAAAGTTGATGTTTGAAGAGTGTGGTGCTGGAAAAATGTGCCCTGCAAGCCCAGACTTATCTGTTATCTGTTAGAGCATTTTGGCAGCTAGCAATGTATGGCTGATTGGGTACAGAAACCGCAGAGGGACAGGTGCTCAGTCCACGGTGTGTTTCAGGCTGTCTAGCATGGCTACTCCTTTACACTCACAGTGCACATTCACCTGGTGTCTACTGGCATGCCTGCAACAGGCATGCCCTTCCCTGTTGCATCTTGTAGTAGCAATTTGCACAGACACTAGGCAGATTGCTGTGTTGTGTATCAGGCCTCAGACAAGGGCACGTGCATTATACACCAGTGCGCCACATCAGTTTCCTACCTCCAACATGTGGCAGCAGTGTTTGCAGCAAAGAGACTGCATCTGCAGAAAGCAATGGAACATATGGGAGAGTCCTAGGGGAAAAATTAAGATAAGATACTCCAAATAAGACCTCAATATTTCCACGATGACTGAAAAAAGTTTGGGAGTTTTGATCTGGTGTTGCTTTGAATCTGGAAACCCAGAAGAATGTCTTTCTTTCAGGTTATGTCATTGTTAATGGCAAAGTGAGATTGAATTTTTTAGTCTCAATTGCTGTGTCAAGACAAGCCAAACTGAGAGACTGAGTAGTTGTTAGATGACCCCCCCACACAGTGGAGAGATTGCAAATATCTGGGGGGTTAATTGAATGGATGGAAGCATCAGGAGGGAGGGGCAGTAGGAGATAGAGATCTGAAACAACAGGTTGGAGAATTAAGAGTCATAGAGAATCAGAAAGTTCAATGGGTATATTGAACAGCAGATAATTGAAATGGCCAGAGGGCAATTCGTTACAATTGTCAAAGAGAGAGCACAGAGGCATTGAGGAGTAAGTGACTGGGAGAATCAGGGAGAAAATCATTACCATCATAAGGTGAAGTTGATATAGTGGCAGATCATGGCAATGGAATTGTTCAATTACAAATTGGGAACAGCAATGAACACAGAAAGTTAACTGCACCCAGGAGGTCATTTGAAGGTACCTGCAAAGTTCTCACCCAGAACCTCCAAGTGGTCTGGTCAGGATGAAATTTAAAATGAAGGTTAAGTTTGGAGCAAGTTCCTTCATTAGAAGAATGAAGTTACCACGCCTCCTCCTGGAAATTGATTGATCACCAAGGCCCCTGTCAACTGTCTCCATTCAATCTGGTAGTGCATCATTTGGAGTTGTATCAGGCTTGGTTTTGTGATTTTTATATTGGAAAGTCACTCAAAACCAACATATTTGTGTGTTAAAATTCCCACCAGGACGTAAAGGGGGAGAAACTCTGATGAGGTATTATTGTGCGTTATGCCGAGATGACACATTCATTTCTATGTCGAAACCGGAATTAATTTATGATGCATTGAAAAGGTCTGTTCTCACACTTAGAGTTTCTCTACTTTCTTTCACTCTAACCATGGACAGGTTTGACTAAAAGCATACCTAGACCAGTCACCAGACATACACAATCAAACACTGAAGAATGGAACAATTGAGTCTGCAGTTGAGAATTTCTTGACAGCCTGTCTTTCACGATGTCATAACTGGAAATATTGCCACTTCTGCTTTCTCTGGTTTTGAATTTACTCTCGTGATTACAGTTGTAAGTGCCAGTGACATGCATGCAAATCATGTGGAATTTCATAGGGAGTGGATGATTTTCATTGTTGAAACCTGTCATCTGCTGAAAATACAGAATCTCCAAGCAGCCTATTACGAGCCTGTTGTTTAAACAGCGAGGCGGTGTAACATTGCCAGTGTGTCCCACCAGTATTGAAAATAGTATAATCTTCACAAAAATATCTGACTATTGCGATAGTCCAGCCCCACTGTTCAGCAATACCTCCCTGCATGTTCTCTTCCACAATGACAGGGAAAGGCAGCAGTAATCTTCCCTGTAGATGATATAAGGATGCCCTTTCACCAGACCAAGCTGAACTGGACTGGGGTGGCTCAAGAGCAATCGTGGAGTCACCTGCTATGCCTGAGTCCAGTGCAGGAACTGGCTTACTAACATTATCTGAGTTGCAAGGGTGGTGGTTAATGTCTCCTCTTCAACTAAAGTCTCTTATTCTCATCAAAAATGTATATTTGCAAGTGAACCAGCAATGTCAGAATAGTGAATAGCCTTAGTGTCGTATATCAACTGAGGCTACAGTTTGCGTCGAGTGTACTTGGATGCAAAGATTGAATTGACAGGAGAATATTTGTGACAGGGCTAGACACAGACAAGAGCTTTCTTGTTGAATGCAAGTTGAAAGTTAGTGGGCTTCATTAAAACCATCTATGAGGACTTCACTGTAAACAAATTCATGTTAATGAGTATTCACACTATGCAAATAAATTAAAAGTACAACCCCACAAACCAGCATAACTTCTGATCTGCCACAAATATTCTGCTGACATTAACATTACAATTTAACCTGCCACCATGAAATAGAAATTTCTGATCCTGTTTAAATCAATTGCCCCATGTCATTTCCACTCTTATGGGTTGTATAAAATCTCGTTTCCAGTTTTGAATTTGGCATTGCACCCAACTTAATGTTTCCTCTCAAATGTTTTACATTATCATTACCCCAGAACAGAGTACTCCCAAATCTTTCAGTCATGTTGAGGCACAATTAAATATCGAAGACCTCACACTTAAGCACTGAGGGATACTTTCATAGCTGATTATTTCAGTTTCTGATAAAATGAATCTGCATTATCATATCCAGTAAGAGATATACAGTGTGCTTATAATTCCTGACAGTGTTGAGTATTTGAAAGGAAAATATAAAAAAAAGAGTGGGTTATTTCGTCCCTTGAGTCTGATCTAACATTCATTTAGGTCACGGTTGATCTGTACCCTAAAGGAGTGAGTCACTGGTGGAATCTCGATGCAGGGATCTTTGATGCTTTCAAAGCACTGTATACTAAACCTTTAAATGAATTACAAGTATGTTTTCATGTGATAATTCATCAATCACCAGAACTTGTGAAATCAGAATGGCTTTCAGCAGAACTGCCACTGTTAAGAGCCTGTTGAGAATGTGGTTTACATGATCAAAAAGAGTGTGGCAACTTGCAGACAAATGCAATTATATTTATTTTTCAGAATAAAATACATCAATGTAGGTTACCTTTCGAAATGAGATTAATGAGTTGACACATCTCCCCAGAACAAAAGATGCATATTCAGCCCTTCTCATTGCATCAAGTTTTCTTTCTCTGAGAGCAATTTGCAGTTATCAGTAGATTGAATTTTCATTGAATTGTATGTTTGACTTTGTGATGTAAGGAAACTATTTTTGTACCTGCAGTAATCCTCAGTGCCTGTACTTTCCAACATTTTACCAATCGTTTTGCAATCATTTATCACATTAGCTCTGTATGCATTTTGAGAAATGTCTTTGTCAAAATGAACCAACATCCATTGCTGTTTGTGGAAGAGAGTTCCAAACAGTGATCAGCCTTTGTGTGTAGAAGTACTTCTGAATATCTGTCCTGAATGATCGAGCTGTAAATTGTAGGCTACGACACCCATTTCTAGAATCCACAACTAGTGGAAATAGTTAATCTTCATCTATTCTGTCTTCTCTTTTTAATACCTTGCAATCTTCAATCAGATCACCCATTAACTTCCTAATTTCCAGAGAAAACAGACTGTGTTTGTATAATCTCTCCTCACAACGTAAACCACTGATGTCAAGGTATCCTTCTTCTAAACCTGTGCTGTACTCCTTCAAAGCCATTATCTCCTTCCTAATATTCCAGATCTGCTAACAGTACTCCAAGTAGTATCTAACCAGTGTTTTGTATAACTGTAGCATAACTTCTGCATCCTTATGCTCTCATCCTCCAGATATAAAGGCCGTCACTCCATTCGCTGTCTTGACTATTTTCTGCTAAACAGTGTTCCGAGAACTTTAATTTTGTATATTTTAATTTCAGTTCACTGAAAAGCAATGTCTGTTATTGTATACAATTATCAAATGCAAAACAACAAAGTGATAAACCAAGATCAAGTAATTAAAGCAGTAAATTTGATTATACAGCCCACCCAAGCAGTGGTCTTAACTTTTCATCTGCAGTAGGTTCAATGTGACAGTACTGGAAAATTAATTCATTAAATTAAATTAAATGAAGACTTTTACTCTTGAAAGTGCCTGAAAGTATCAGCTGTTCAACATCTGGAAAAAGGCATCCTTCGTGGCTGTGACTAGAAGTACACTTGTTTTCAAGTGTAGCGAAATGCCATTACCTTTTATGTAACTAATTTCCACCTTGCTGAGCAAGTTAATGTTCCTGAGATTATATATTTTATATCAGGAATAAAATCATTTGCCAATAAGTCTCTCAGATACATTGCCAATCTCACATATTTCAGCCACTTCCCATGATGATTTTCAACATTCAAAGAACAAACAAAGAAAATTACAGCACAGGATCTGGCCCTTTGGCCCTCTAAGCCTGCGCCAATCCAGATCCTCTAAACCTGTCGCCTATTTTCTGAGGGTCAATAGACAATAGACAATAGGTGCAGGAGTAGGCCATTCTGCCCTTCGAGCCTGCATCACCATTCAATATGATCATGGCTGATCATTCTTAATCAATATCCTGTTCCTGCCTTATCTCCATAACCCTTGATTCCACTATCCTTGAGAGCTCTATCCAACTCTTTCTTAAATGAATCCAGAGACTGGGCCTCCACTGCCCTCTGGGGAAGAGCATTCCACACAGCCACCACTCTCTGGGTGAAGAAGCTTCTCCTCATCTCTGTCCTAAATGGTCTACCCCGTATTTTTAAGCTGTGTCCTCAGGTTCGGTACTCACCCATCAGCGGAAACATGTTTCCTGCCTCAGAGTGCCCAATCCTTTAATAATTTTATATGTCTCAATCAGATCCCCTCTCAGTCTTCGAAACTCAAGG
>NC_057711.1:44122478-44138586 GCF_004010195.1 Chiloscyllium plagiosum
ATGCATCTGACCACTCACCTAACCTGTCCAGGTCATCCTGTAATCTCCTAACATCCTCCTCACATTTCACCCTGCCACCCAGCTTAGTATCATCAGCAAATTTGCTAATGTTATTACTAATACCATCTTCTATATCATTAACATACATTATAAAAAGCTGCGATCCCAGCACTGATCCCTGCGGTACCCCACTGGTCACTGCCTGCCATTCGGTTTCCTTCTGCTCCCTGCCCATTCATGTATTTGTCTAGATACATCTTAAATGACACGATAGTGCCTGCCTCTACCAGCTCCACTGGCAACGTGTTCCAGGTACCCAACACCTTCTGCGTAGAGAAATTTCCACACGTATCTCCCTTAAACGTTTCCCCTCTCACCTTGAACTCATTACCCCCAGTAATTGAGTCCCCCACACTGGAAAAAGCTTCTTGCTGTCCACCCTGTCTACATCTCTCATGATATTGTAGACTTCAATCAGGTCCACCCTCAACCTCTGTCTTTCTAATGAAAATAATCCTAATCTACACAACCTCTTTTTATAGCTAGCACCCTCCATACAAGGCAACATCCTGGTGAACTTCCTCTGCACCCTCTCCAAAGCATCGACATCCTTTTGGTATTGTGGCAACCAGAACTGGACACAGTATTTCAAATGTGGCCGAACCAAAGTCCTATACAACTGTAATATGACCTGCCAACTCTTGTACTCAATACCCCACCTGATGAAGGAAAGCATGCCATATGCCTTCTTGACCACTCTATCGACCTATGTTGCCACCTTCAGGGAACAATGGACCTGAACTCCCAGATCTCTCTGCTCATCAACTTTTCTCCAGGGCTTTTCCATTTACTGTATAATTCACTCTTGAAAATTGGATCTTCCAAAATGCATCACCTCCCATTTCTCGGCCCAACTCTTCAATCTAGCTATATTCTGCTGCATTCTCTGGCAGCTCCCTCCACTATCTGCTACTCCACCAACCTTAGTGTCATTTACAAACTTGCTAATCACTTATACCTTCCTTCAGATCATTTATGTATATCACAAACAACAGTGGTCCCAAGATGGATCCCCGTGTAACACCACTGGTCACAGTTCTCCATTTTGAGAAACCCACTTTCATGACTACTCTCTGTCTTCTGCTGCCCAGCCAGTTCTCTATCCATCTAGTTAGTACATCCTGGACCCCATGCAACTTCACTTTTTCCATTAGCCAACCATGGAGAACCTTATCAAATGCCTGACTGAAATCTATGTATATGACATCTACATCCTTCATCAATCAACTTTGTCACTTCCTCAAAGAATTCTATTATGTTTGTAAGACATGAGCTTCCCTGCACAAAAACATGTTGCCTATCACTGATAAGCCAGTTTTCTTCTAAATGTAAATAGATCCCATCCCTCAGTATCTTATCCAGCAGCTTCTGAAACCACTGAGATCAGGTTCACCGGTCTATAATTACCTGGATTATCCCTGCTACCCTTCTAAAACAAGAGGACAACATTAGCAATTCTCCAGTTCTGTTGGACCTCACCCATATTCAAGGATTGTGCAACGATATCTGTTAAGGCCCCAGTAATTTCCTCTCTCACCTTCCTCAATAACAAGGTATACATCCCATCCGGACCTGGGGACTTGTCCACCTTAATGCCTTTTAGTGTACCCACAATAGATTAGAGGGAAATAGATGGTGGCATCTTGAAAAATGTCCATATTACAAAGGAGGAAGTGCTGGATGTCTTGGAACACATTAAAGTGGATAAATCCATAGGATTTGATCAAGTATATCCTATGTGGAATGCAAGGGAAGTGATTGCTAAGCTAAGATATTTGTATTATCAATAGTCACAAATGAGGTGCCGGAAGATTGGAGGTTGGCTAATGTGGTGCCACTGTTTAAGACAGGTGGTAAAGACAAGCCAGGGAACTATAGACCAGTGAGCCTGATATCGGTGATGGGCAAGTTGTTGGTGGGAATCCTGAGGGACAGGATGTATACGTATTTAGAAAGGCAAGGACTGATTAGGGATAGTCAGTATGGCTTTGTGTGTGGGAAATTATGTCTCACAAACTTGATGGAGTTTTTTGAAGTAGGAATGAAGAGGATTGATGAAGGCAGAGCAGTAGAAGTGATCTATATGGACTTCAGTAAGGCGTTCGACAAAGATCCCCATGGGAGACTGGTTAGCAAGGTTAGATCTCATGGAATACAGGGAGAATTAGCCAATTGGATACAGAACTGGCTCAAAGGTAGAAGACAGAGGGTGGTGGTGGAGGATTGTTTTTCAAACTGGAGGCCTGTGACCAGTGGAGTGCCACAAGGATCAGAGCTGTGTCCACTATGTTTTGTCATTCATATAAATGAGTTAGATGTGGGCAGAAGAGGTATAGTTAGTAAGTTTGCTGATGACACCAAAATTAGAGGTGTAGAGGATAGCGAAGAAGGTAACCTCTGGCCTCACAGTGCCAGAGACCCGGGTTCAATTCCTGCCTTGGGCAACTGTCAGTGTGGAGTTTGTACGTTCTCCCCGTGTCTGCATGGGTTTGCTCCGGTTTCCTCCCAAAGATGAGCAGTTTAGGTGAATTGGCCATGCTAAATTGCCCATAGTGTTGGGTGAAGGGGTAAATGTAGGGGTCTGGGTGTGTTGCTCTTCGGAGGGTCGGTGTGGACTTGTTGGGCCGAAGGGCCTGTTTCCACACTGTAAGAAATTAATCTACAACAGGATCTTGATCAGATGGCCAGTGAGCTGAGGAGTGGCACATGGAGTTTAATTTAGATAAATACGAGGTGCTGTATTTTGGGAAAGCAAATCTTAGCAGGACTTAGAGTCATAGAGATGTACAGCACAAAAACAGGCCCTTCGGTCCAACCCATCCAAGCCGACCAGATATCCCAATCCAATCTAGCCCCACCTGCCAGCACCCGTCCATATCCATCCAAACCCTTCCTATTCATATACACATCCAAATGCCTTTTAAATGTTGCAATTGTACCAGCCACCACCACATCCTCTGGCAGCTCATTCCATACACGTACCACCCTCTGTGTGAAAAGGTTGCCCCTTAGGTCTCTTTTATATCTTTCCCGTCTCACCCGAAACCTATGCCCTCTGGTTCTGGACTCCCCCAACTCAGGGAAAAGACTTTGTCTATTTATCCTATCCAAGCCCCTCATGATTTTGTAAACGTCTATAATGTCACCCCTCAGCATCTGACACTCCAGGGAAAACAGCCCCAGCTTGTTCAGCCTCTCCCTATAGCTCAAATCCTCCAAACCTGGCAACATCCTTGTAATTATTTTCTGAACCCTTTCAAGTTTTACAACATCTTTCCGATAGGAAGGAGATCAGAATTGCACGCAATATTCCAACAGCCTAATCAATGTCCTAATGAACAGCCGCAACATGACCTCCGAACTCCTGTACTCAATACTCTGACCAATAAAGGAAAGCATACCAAATACCTTCTTCACTATCCTATCTACCTGTGACTCCACTTTCAAGGAGCTATGAACCTGCACTCCAAGGTCTCTTTGTTCAGCAACACTCCCTAGGACCTTACCATTAAGTGTATAAGTCATGCTAAGATTTGCTTTCCCAAAATTCAGCACCTCACATTGATCTAAATTAAACTCCATCTGTCACTTCTCAGCCCATTGGCCCATGCGATTAAGATCCTGTTGTAATCTGAGGTAACCTTCTTCGCTGTCCACTACACCTCCAATTTTGGTGTCATTTGCAAACTTACTAATTATACTTCTTATGCTGGCATCCAAATCATTTATGGAGAAAGTGAGGTCTGCAGATGCTGGAGATCAGAGCTGAAAATGTGTTGCTGGAGAAGCGCAACAGGTCAGGCAGCATCCAGGGAACAGGAGAATCGACGTTTCGGGCATAAGCCCTTCCTGAAGAAGGGCTTATGCCCGAAACGTCGATTCTCCTGTTCCCTGGATGCTGCCTGACCTGCTGCGCTTCTCCAGCAACATATTTTCAGCTCCAAATCATTTATGTAAATGACAAAAATAGAGGACCCAGCACCAATCCTTGTGGCACTCCACTGGTCACAGGCCTGCAGTCTGAAAAACAACACTCCACCACCACTCTCTGTCTTCTACCTTTGTGCCAGTTCTGTATCCAAATGACTAGGTCTCCCTGTATTCCTGATGAAGAGCTTTTGCCCGAAACGTTGATTTCGAAGCTCCTTGGATGCTGCCTGAACTGTTGTGCTCTTCCAGCACCACTAATCCAGAATCTAGTTTCCAGCATCTGCAGTAATTGTTTTTACCTCCCTGTACTCCTTGCTAACCAGTCTCCCATAGGGAACCTTGTTCAACGCCTTACTGAAGTTCATATAGATCGCATCTACTACTCTGCCCTCATCAATCCTTTTTGTTACTTCTTCAAAAAACTCAATCAAGTTTGTGAGACATGATTTCCCACGCACAAAGGCAGATGAACTCAGGACATGGTTAGGAACATGGGACTGGGATATCATAGCAATTATACTTACACACTGACTGGTAAGATCTTAGGGAGTGTTGCTGAACAAAGAGACCTTGGAGAGCAGATCATCGGTCCTTGAAAGTAGAGTCACAGGTAGATAGGATAATGAAGAAGGCATTTGGTATGTTCTCCTTTATTGGTTGGAGCATTGAGTATAGGAGTTGGGAGATCATGTTGCGGCTGTACAGGACATTGGTTAGACCACAGGACATTGGTTCGGCCACTTATAGAATATTGCATTCAATTCTGGTCTCCTTCCTATCAGAAGGATGTTGTGAAACTTGAAAGGATTCAGAAAAAATTTACAAGGATGTTGTCAGGCTGGAGGATTTGAACTACAAGGAGAGGCTGAACAGGCTGGGGCTGTTTTCCCTGGAGCATCGGAAGCTGACAAGTGAACTTACAGAGGTTTATAAAATCATGAGGGGCATGGATAGGGTAAATAGACAGTCTTTTCCCTGGGGTCGGGGAGTCCAGAAGTAGAGGGCATAGCTTTAGGATGAGAGGGCAAAGATATAAAAGAGACCTAAGGGGCAACCTTTTCATGCAGAGGGTGGTATGTGCATGGAATGAGCTGCCAGAGGAAATGTAGGTTTAGGATGAGAGGGGAAAGATATAAAAGAGACCTCAGGGGCAACATTTTCACACAGAGGCTGGTGCATATGTGGAATGGCCTGCCAGAGGAAATGGTAGAGGCTGGTACAATTGCAACATTTAAAAGGCATCTGGATGGGTATATGAACAGGAAGGGATATTGGCCGGGTGCTGGCAGGTGGGACTAGATTGGATTAGGATATCTGGTCGGCATGAACGAGTTGGACTGAAGGGTCTGTTTCCATGCTGTACATCTCTATGACTCTATTACTTCCTCCCTCCTTATGCCGATTTGACCTTAAGTAATGAAACATCTATCCCTCTCCTCAGTGAATACCGATGCAAAGTACTCATTAAGAATCTCACCCATTTTCTTTGATTCCATGCATAACTTTCCTCCTTTGTTCCTGAGTGGGCCAACCCTTTCTTTATTTACCCTCTTACACCATATTTATGAATAAAATGCTTTGGGATTTTCCTTAATCCTGTTTGCTAAAGATATTTCATGACCCCTTTAGCTGTCTTAATTCCTCGTTTCAGATTTGTCCTGCTTTCCCACTATTCTTCCAAAGCTTCGTCTGTTTACTGTCACCTAGACCTTATATATGCTTCCTTTTTCCTCTTAGCTAGTCTCATAATTTCACCTGTCACCATGGTTCCCTAAACTCACCATTTCTATCCCTCATTTTCACAGGGACATATCTGTCCTGTACTCTCATCCACCTCTCTTCAAAAGTCTCACACATATCAAATATGGATTTACCTTCAAAGAACTGATCCCAATCCACATTCCCCAGCTCCTGATGAAACTTACTATAGCTAGCCTTCCCCAATTTTGCATTCCTCATTTAGGACCACTCTCGTCTTTGTCCATGACTATTCTAAAATTTATGGAATTATGTTCACTGTTCCCAAAGTAATCTCCTAATGAAACTGCAATCACTGGCTGGGTGCAATCCCCAATACCAGGTCCAATATGGCCCTTCCTGAGTTGGACTATTTACATACTGCTCTATGAAACCCTCCTGGATGCTCCTTACAAATTCTGCTTCATCTTGACCTCTAACAGTAAGGGAAATCCAGTCAATGTTGAGAAAATTAAAATCTATCACCACCACCCTGTTGCTCCTACATCTTTCCAAAAGCTGTTTACATATTTGTATCTCTATCTCACACTCACTGTTGGGAGGCTTATAGTACAGCCCCAACATTGTTACCTTCCTATTTCTGAACTCTGCCCATATTACCTCACTACTTTGAATCTTCCATAGTGCCCTCCTTCAGCATACCTGTGATATCCTCTCTGACCAGTGATGCAACTCCTCCACCCCTTTTACCTTCTTCTCTATCCCGCCTGAAACACCTATGTCCTGGGGATATTTAGTTGCCAATTTTGTCCTTCCCTCAACCTAGTCTCAGTAATAGCAATAACATCATACTCCCAGGTACTAATCAAATCCCTAAGTTCATCTGCCTTACCTACTACACTTCTCACATTAAAACAAATGTACCTCAGACCACCTGACCTTTTGCATTCATCATCTGCTCCCTGTCTACTCTTCCCCTTAGTCAAAGTTTTAATGGCTCATTTATGTTAGAAGTGTGTAAAATAGAATAGATGTCACTGCAAAAGAGTTGTCAACAAATGTAATGTTGAGCCTCTTTTATGGAGATAGCTGCATTCATTTCCTTATTCTCTATCGGAGTCAGGGGTCTTTGCATTAATTTTCATGTTGCAGGAGCTTTCCGGCTTTCAAAAATTCCCAAACCATTTTTGTTTAACTAGACATTGCAGAAGGATAGTCATCAAAAATTATAATGAATTTTGTTTTAAGTAGAAGTGTTGAAATTCGCTGAATCTAAAAATGTATCTTAATTCATAGTAACCCACAAGAAAACTGAAAAACATAATTTGGCTAATGTTTGGATTTTCGTATGGAAATATTACAGCATTCAGCAGAAGTTTAAAACTCATCTTTACTTAATTCAGAAGAGTTAGAGGTGACTGTTTGAAACGTATAAGATCCTTATGGGACTTGACTGGATGGATGTGGAAAGGATGTTTCCTCCTTTGCAAAAATCTAGAACTAGAAGTCATAGCTTAAAAAAATAAGGGGTTGCCCATTTAAAACAGAGATGAGGAAACTTGTTTTTCTCTCAGAGGTTTGGGATCTTTGAAATTCCCTGCCTCAAGAGGGAATCTTTAAATATTTTTAAGACGGCGATAGATAGATTTTTGATTACCAAGGGGAAGACAGATTATTTAAGGTTATAGAGTTAAGGTTAAAATCAGATCTTATTAACTAGAGGAGCAGGCTTAAAGGGCCGAGTTGTCTCCTCTCATTCCTTGTTCTTATACCCACATGTTTGTATCCTATCAGTCTATTCATCCAATTAGGGTGAGCGAGCAGAATGGTGTTAAACAGAACAATTTCTCCTTGACTCAAGGACACCTGGCACAATGCTGGCTCATAACACTTCACTCTACTCAAAATTAATGTAAGGCAGAGTAGTTTAGAGCCTGATGTGACTCCTATGGTGAGATTTGTGGCATCAGGCTTTGATTTTTCTCAGAACATAGCTGTTTGACAGATTAAACAGCTCTGGATCTGTTCACTCTCACTTCTTATTTTGCTGCTTTTGACAGTCTGGGTCTGTGCTTTCTTTCTTTCTCTCTCCCAGTTGTGCTGCTTTTGATAATTGTGAGACAGCTCTTACTCTCTTGCTCCCTCTCATGCCACCTTCTAGGCCTCTGGATCTGTAATTTCACTCGCTTCTTCTTGCTTCACTTTTTGATGCTTTGGATTCACTCTCATTTGAAGGCAGACTTCAAGAACTTTGAGTCACTAACAAGGGATTGCTTGGTTCTGTGACTATGCTTACACTGAATAATATAACAAATCAAGACCAGATTGTAAACATTTCATTTGACATCCTGGCCCTTCTGTCTGTAACTGAGTGTCTGTCACGCTCCCCTGATGGTTTGAACAGATCCTCCTCTGCAGGGATCAGTATGTACATGTCAAAGTCACTACCACCAGTCTTTGAGCATTTCCTGTCATTACATGTTTTTTGTCCTGCAGCAGCAAGAAGGGCTGAATATCAAATCTTTGAAAGACAAAATCCTTTAAGAGCATACAGTTATATAACAGCTAATGTCACCTCCATAAGTATTCCACAGACACCACACGCTTCTGCAATTAGTATAATTTTCACAGCAAAAACAGGTTCCCACATATTTAGTCTGTATGTTCCATCTGAAAATGTGACCTGCATAGCTGTCCACTCACACATTCACATAAATGTCACTGTTCTACAATTGCTGTAGCATGGGACTTAGCTTTCAGAGCACAGATGGCCGGTTACCTTTATCTGGCGCAGGATCCAGTTTTACTAATGCATCTCACAGATGCTAACCCCTCCATGCTGTCATCACTACATCACAAGGAATCCTGCAATTCCCAGGCAGCCTGGAGGAGAACCTGCATGGGGAATCAATAAACCGTAGGGCTCCTTGTTCTCAGTGTTGAAATATTCCTGAAAACACAATGGGTGGTTGTAGCAGCAGTTACAGCTTTCTGGTGAAGTGGGGGAAATGATGGGTCAAACTTTCAAAACATTACCTCAGACCATCAAACCAATGCTGTTGGATTTCAGGGAATGAATGCGAGTCCAGATGCCTTTTAAACATGGTGTCCCAAGCTCCAAGCTCATGAGCTAACCTTGTGATCATCAAACTCCTGCCTGCACCTGCTGCACAATTGGTCAGGCTGCCCAACTCAGAATATCTTATTGGCTGTGTCCCATACACTTCCAGTTCCACCATCAGGACTTTTGATGCCACGACCACATTTTCTAAACCTGAGCTTCCTCTTTAACCCCACCCTGAGCACAGGCCAAGACGTCTACTGCCCTGATAGCCTACTGAGAATGCTTAGTGAATTTCTGGAACTCCTGGCCTGAATTTTCCTCATCAGTATACAGTTTTGCCAGGATATTACTTCCTTACACCCCTTCATGTCTATCCTGCCTTGTCTCATTTTTCTTGGTCAGATATCATTAGACAGAACTAGTTGTTCGTGGGATCCCTAACATCAACAATAACCAGACAAAATTAGCCAACAATGTCCATTATTTTTCATGTAGGCTCCTGATTGAATCAAGGGCCAGCTTGTGATGCTATGATGAGGTCTGCTCAGAGGTGCAAATATCTGGCAAATGGCTTTCATGTGACTGAACAGACCACCTCGATTCAGAGATCCTTGGCACATGGACATCATATCCCACAAGTTAGTAGGATCTGAAGGGTACAGTCTGCTTACTTGTTTTTCCACTGCTGTGCCTCTTCATTCAGGCATTTAAACTCAAAGCATGATGCAACCTGATAGACAAGTTGTCCGTATCTTTAACAATTGATGGCATGCTTTTTTCATTCAATAATGTCAATGCTTCAGACAGATATTGTTCCTTTGCAGTGATTTTGTTGTCCTCCCAGGAACACAGGCTATTACAGAGTTGAGAAAACAGGACCTGGCAAGGATGATGAATTTCAGTTCATTGGACATATTGGCCAATTCATCAGAATTGGTTTTGCAGGAGTTTTGTCTGAATGCTTTGGACCTGTCTTCAAGAAGGTCATTAATGTTTGTTAATGGTCCTGAATTTGCATTTGAAGACTGTAGCATATTACAAGCACAAATAAAGGTTGTTGCATGGTAACTGATTTAGTTTTCTTTGAAGCAAAGGGCTAGTTTTATTGACCCAAGAAAATAAGTGTGACATTATATGGTTTGACTTGTAATTGTTGCTGTGAAGACAATGTGGGAGCTTTTATTTAGAACAGGCAATATTAAGGAGGTTTTGATCATGTAAAAATATTTTTATTTTGTTATTTGGTCATAGAAGATGGTAGCACCAGCTAGCCCAACATTTATTGCCCATCCCAAATTGCTTAGAGGGCAGTTAAGAGCCAAACACATTGCTGTATGGAGTTACAAACCAGGCAAGCTGGCAGATTTATTTCATTAAAGGACATTAGTGAACCAGATGGGTATATCAAGTAAACACAACCAAACTTACATTGGACGAAATGTTTTCATGACAAAATCACAAGGCTGAACCATCAGTGCTTTGCTACTAATCAGTCTGACATACCTAATGTCAGAGCTGTTATTTAGCTCAAATAAATATATTTTACAAGGATCAGATGTTCACATTTGGATCTTGTCAATGCACATTCCTGTCATTCTTTTCCTTTATTGATTTATATATCAAACCAAAGTCAAATGCCTTGTTAATAGACTGGAAAGTCAGAGAGAAACAAAGGTTAGAAAGTATTTCAAGATTTATTTTACTAAACACTGCTGCTTAATTTTCCTCACAACTGTCCTGAATTGTAATCTTTGATTTCACAAGAAATTGATTTTAAACAAAAATATTATGTCTGTTTTAGTTTAAAGTTGACCACACACATTTATTAAACTAAGAACTTTCCCTTTCTCACTGATTATTTTGCTTATTCCGAACATATCCTGTGGGAAGTCATATCCCATCTGTAGTACAATTCTAAATTTAATTAAAGCCAGACGAGAATAAGATAAGGATCAACAGGTCACCTAAACTTGAATTGACGTTGTTCAGATTTTTTTTTAAATCTAATGTTTGAAAGCTTAATTGAATTTAGTGAGGAATTCCCAAAGTCACAGCACTGGTCTTTGTTCATCTCACTTGTAAACCACAGGTAAAGAGATACAAATCTGCCCCAAAGTAACATTGTATTTTAATCATTGTATATTGTTACTAGAAAATTACTGATTTAATTTGGAATATGTTTATTAAAGAATCTTTTCAAACTTGAATGCCTTCCACCGTCTTTGTCTTTTAAATTCTTAATTTGCACTTATGGCCTCAAGATATTCCCTGCATTACTGGCTTTGAAACGTAGTCATAAAACTTTATGGAACTGACTTACTTCACCTTCTTTGCCTATATAACCATCTGTTCTCCTGGGATCTGGAGATTAATTCATTGTTAATAATATTATTTTGTGGTAATTTGGGAGAATCATTAGCTGCTAATGGGGACCACTAGTGGCTGACAATGTGTTCTTTGTGATAGCAGCTCATGTGAGGACAAGACCCTGTTTGTGAGGGTAGGAGCAAGGATTGGAGAAGATGCTCAAGTCATAAAATTGTTGAATTCAATATTTGGTTCAGTAGGCTGCAGGTTTACCAAGTGGAAAATGAAGTGCTGTTTTTCCAGTTTGCACTGAGCTTTGATGGAGTACTGCAATGAGTCCAAGACAGAGATGTTGGACAGAGAATAGGGTGGTGCATTGAAGTGGCAGGCAACATGAAACTCAGGGTCATTTTTTGCAGACGGAATGTAAGTGTTCTGCAAAGTGCCTGCCCAGTCTGTGCTTCATCTTCCCAGTGTAGAGGGGACCACTACTCTCCTGGACCACTCCTGGAGGATCATTCATCCAGTAAGAAGAATGGAGCCATGCTTGAACAACCAGTCAACCCAAGCAATAAGAGAGAAGATCTAATTTGTCTTCACCAGTGAAGACTTGTCCCTATAGAAACTCAGCCATTCATCGCAAGTAACCATGCACAGTGTACATGCTAACGTGCTAAATGTAAAACATACTTTGTTTCTTATATTTCTGGTAAACCTTAAACTTTTCTTTTGTATATCGAACCCATTCTCATTTGCATTTCAGTCGGCATGGAAGTATTTTTCATTCATTTGCATTTTGGAATGCTATGTGAATAAATATTATCTTTTCTCTGATTTAAACTTACCTGAAAGCCTGCTACTGAAAATCATTACACTTAAGAAGTTAAAACACAACTTTTAAAAATAGATGTCTTGCTACTCAAAACCAATCAACGTGGACGCAGAAAGTGCTGCAGATCAGACACTGCAGATGGCCACAGATCCTATCATCTTGACACATTAAGCCATCAGGAGAAGATGCATGAGAGAGTAGTGCTGCCCAAGTTTAGTGTAACTCCACTGTACCTAACTCATACATCGAAAGCAACTCCTTCACACACATCCCATTATAAAAGGCACTTTCCTTAATATGCACCCATGTATATAACAGGTGAGGCAAAAAGTAGCAAGTTAGTAAATCTTGGCAGTCAGAACAAAATTGATAACTTTTTCATCACCCACACCATGCGACATTGTACATGAACTCATGGCTACATCAGAATGCACAACAGATGATTCTTTGAATGCAAGATACAGCTATTCATTGAAACCAGTTCAGAGAAGGTTTACTGGATAAATAACTAGACTGAACACATTGCCTTATGAGGAAAGGCTAGACGGACTAGGCCTGTATCCTCTGGTATTTAAAAGAGTCAGAAGTGACCTATTATGCAGGTGGTGCTCTTGGTAAGCACTCACTTAAACAACATATGATGTATTTAGGAAGTGCTGCGCTTTAGATCTTTGCAACAGTCTAAATTACGTAAACTTTCATGATTCAAAAATATGTTTTTTTTAGTTCCTTTCTTTTCTGCCATTTACCTCTGAAAGGCCTCCATCTCCATTTATTTCTTGGATATTTTGTTTATTTAGAACAGGAAAAGAGCCAGAGGGGTCTGTGTTTTTTGGCACTGCGTGTAATGAAATTATATATCTATCCTTTAGAAAGAATTCAGCTACACATAGAAAACACAGTCAAAACCTTCCCTGATGCTAATCAAAACAGGAGGACAGAATGGTGTGGTGGTAATGGATTGATAATTCAGAGGCCCAGGTTCATGCTCTGGGGATAGTGGTTCAAATCCCCCAGGACGCTTGGGAATTTAAATTAATTAATGAAACTTGGAATTGAAACGTCTCAATAATGTTGACTGTGAAACGACCACTGATTGTTACAAAATCCACCTGGTTCAGTATTTGCCCTTTCAGGAAGGAAATCTGGCATCCTTACCTGATGTGACTCAAGACACATGGTTGAATCTGAACAACTCTTTGAAATGGCTTCACAAATCATTCAGTTCAAGGGCAATTAGTGATGGGCAATAAATGCTGTCCAAAGATACCCATGAAAGGATAAACAATAATAAAATTATTTTCAAGCAACTTATTACCATGTTATTCTGTCATACTTCTGTTACCAAATAAAATTATGCAATATTTTCACATTTTCTTCTTAGGAACAACAGGAGTAACTTTCACTTCAGGCACAGGCTGTTAATTGGCTATTAGAGAGCAATCCCCAGCATACATCTGCATGACTTCCTTGTTTATTCAGGTCAATGACCAATTGGTCTTTTATTCTTACATTTCCCAAAAATCAACAGCATTCCAGTACCCTTACCATTTACTTCAAAACTCGCCTTGCACCACTCTCATCTTTCTATCGATTTATGGCTTAACTTTCTCTACTACGTCTTGTAGACTTAATCTCTTGATACTCAAACTTAACAGAACTTTCCCATTTAAAATCCCTCAATCATTCAAATAATGCTGCAGGTTTATTCATTTGCAGCATATCAGATACTGCGTGGGATAGTGTGAGGAGCTATAATAGCAAAATTGTACAATGAACAAAATTTTCAGAGTTTTAACATTTTGAAAGAGAAATGTGAGGTTTCAGTTGAAAGCTGTATGGAATGTATTAGAAGTCTATGTTAGGTTTTTACTGTATTGAACAAGCTGAAATCACTATTGAATAAACATTATCAGAGGCAACTTATACTTTAAACTGAAAAATGAAAATTTTCCATTTGCTATTAAGACAATTAAAATCCACTGAAAGGTTATCAGGGTAGGCAGGTGAGCTCTGTCAAGATGTGCTTTTTTGCATGATGTCTTCTCTCAGTTGGGTATAGTCTGCAAATAGGATTTTAAGTAACTGACTTGTGGATACAATGTGAGTTGGCTTGGTAGGTGGTGGGGAAAGGTTAGTGGGTAGATGTAGATTAGATTAGATTAGATTCCCAACAGTGCAGAAACAGGCCCTTTAGCCCAGCCAGTCCACACTGACCCTCCGAAGAGTAACCCACCTAGACCCAGTTCCCTCTGGCTAATGCACCTAACACCATGGGCAATTTATTTAGAATGGCCAATTCGCCTGACCTGCACATCTTTGGACTGTGGGAGGAAACCAGAGCACCCGGAGGAAACCCACCTAGACACGGGGAGAATGTGCAAACTCCACACAGACAGTCGCCCAAGGCTGGAATCGAACCTGGGACCATGGAGCTGTGTGGCAGCAGTGCTAACCACTGAGCCACTGTCACCCATAAGTAGGCACTATATTGGCATGAAAGGCATTGAGGAGATGGGTAAAGATACATAGGTTGCATTAGTAGGGAATGTGGTGTGTACATGTGGGTGTTACTGAGAGTGAGAGGAGTTGACAGCGAAGGATGAATGAATATTTTATTACTTTTAGGATGAGTGATTGAAGGTCTAAGGGATACTTTCTGCTGAGTCCACCTCAGGAACTGGCAGTCCCCTCAGCTCTTCACAGATCATCTGGTTCAATTTCCAATCTAAATCACACCCCAGACATGCACCAAAAATAGAGATTGATTGCAGCTCGCTTTTAAAGGTTGGGTTCACAAAGCTGTGAAATATCCCAAACCTTGCACCCAACCTGAGAATAAAAATTAGGTCTAAGCAGTTTTATTTAAGGGTCCAGTCAAGCACCTCAATTTTATTTGTCATTGCCTCATCTCCATTTTAATGTCAAGACTGTCCTCACAAATACATTACATCTCAGCTAAATTGTTTCCTCAATGTCTCAACACAATTGGATCAATTGCTTTTCAAATTACCATTGACTTGGTTTTCAAGACGAATTCATATTCTGGACCTTGTAAGGATAATTTGTGGCCGTAACCTCATTTTTACTTTTGTGATTGTAAGAAAATGTGGGAAATTGCAGTGCCCATGTTTGTTTTAAGTATAAAGCATTTTCTTTCTGGCACATTTCTGTGTCAGTTCCAAACCTGTATGCTATCTTCTTTCTGAAAGGGCACACAGATTTCTTTCGTGAATGCAAGTTTCACAGCAATGGAATCAATTCATGTTTCACCACAAGTCCATAACACCTTAATTTGGCTTGGAATGATAAGCATTCCCATCTTAACCTTTTATAAAAGGAAGGGTTTTAAGGCTGTGGTTTTGGATCAGATAAAACCAGACTATAAAATTGTCGAGGCAATCAAAGCCAAAAAATGAGTTAATATGGAGAGAACTGTGCTGTTAGAATTGCAGACAAACACAGGGTACATTGTGTACCTAGTTGGTTTCAACATTTTTGACAGCAAAAGGAGAAGCCAATGTACATATAATTACTTTGCTCTGTGCCACCATTTCTGAGTCTTTCATTTCACACAGTTTTACTGGAGCAATGTTCAGTTTTGGCCAACATCATGGAAACATAGAAAATAGGAGCAGGTGTAGGCCATTCCACCCATCAAACCTGCCCACCATTCAACATGATTATGGCTGACCTTCCATCTCAGCATCTTACTGTTGCTCTCTCCCCAAATCAGTAACTCGTTTCACCTCCAGAAATCCATCTGTTTATTTCTTAGATATATTTAGGGATTTGCTCCATAACCTTTTCAGTGAAATAATTCCACACATCACCCTCTCTCTGGATGAAGATATTTCCCTTCATCTCAGTCTGAAATGGCCGCCTGGCATCCAGAATCTGGTTTCCAGCATCTGCAGTCATTGTTTTTACCTTGTTGATTTTAACCCTACTGCGAATCCTTTTGCAAGGATGCCTGCCTTGAAGAAGTTTTCCTCCTCTCTCTACAAGAATCTCCTGGTTTAAGTTAATATGTTGTTGCTTTCGACTATCAACGAAAGGGCAAAGTTACTTTTGTTAATCAGACAGCAAGAAACAATGTCAAAAAGTGTGATGCTGGAAAAGCACAGCCAGTCAGGCAGCATCCGAGGGGCAGGGGAGTTGACATTTTGAGCATAAGCACTTCATCAGGAATGTGGGGGAGGCCCAAGGTGGGGGGG
>NC_057711.1:44141496-44180757 GCF_004010195.1 Chiloscyllium plagiosum
GTACTCTATGCTACTTTCTCCCCACCCCCACCCTCCTCTAGCTTATCTCTCCACACTTCAGGCTCTCTGCCTTTATTCCTGATGAAGGGCTTTTGCCCGAAACGTCGATTTCGCTGCTCCTTGGATGCTGCCTGAACCACTGTGCTCTTCCAGCACCACTAATCCAGAATCCTAAGACCATCACCACTTGTTCTAGACCACCCAGTCAGGGCAAACCACATCCAGTCTGTCTATGCCTATTAGAATGTTGCATGTTTCATTGAAGTTCTCTCTCATTCTTCCAAAATCCAATGAATACATGTCTCGTCAATCTGCTATTTCAGAAATTAGTCTGGTGAGCATTCATTGCAATCCCTCTACGGCAAGAGTGCCTTTCTTCGGCAAAGAGACCAAACCTGTATAGCTGCAGTGAGACCGCCTTGCTCTTGCACTCAAACCCTATTGAAATAATGGTCAATGTAACTTTTGCCTTCCTGCTTGCTGTACATGTATGCTTGCTTTCAGCTCTCCTTGTACATCAGCATTTTCCAATTTATCACCATTTCAATAATAATCTGCCAATCTGTTTTTCCTACCAAATTGGAGAACTTCACATGCAACTACACTTTTCTGCATCAGCCATGTATTTGTACACTCACTTAATGGGTTGAAATTGCCTTAAGGGATTTTTACTTCCACCTAATCAATCACAATTGAACATAGTTTGTGTCATCAGCAAACTTGGAATTATTACACTTGATTTCCTCACTCAAGTAGTTGTAAAAAAAATGAGAATAGCCGGATGCCAAGAATTGATCTCTGTGTTAACCCAGCAATCAGCATCAATTTCAAAAACAACTCTTTTATTTCTATTCTCTTTTTCTTTTCTGAGAGCCAATTTTTAATCCATGCCAGCATAATTCTGCTTTGATTTTGCAGAATAATTTCTTATGTAGGATTTTATCAAAAGCTTTCTGAAAATTCAAATATACATATCCAAAGGCTTTCCCTTCTCTATTCTACTCACTACATTCTCAAAAAAACTCCAGTAGGTTTGTTAATCATAATTTCCTTTTCATAAATCCATGTTAACATTACGTAAGCCATTCATATGTTGTAAGTGTCCTGTCATCACATTTATAACAGATTGCAGCATTTTCCCCATGACTGATTAATTCATAATACCCTGTTTGCTCCCTCACTTCTTTTTTAAACAGTGGAGTTACATTTGCCTGCCTCCCAACCTGCCAGGACTCTTCCAAAATCTACAAAATTTGGAAAGATGATAACTGACACAAATACAATCTCCATGGCCTCACCCTTTAGTATTGTGAGATGTAGATTCAGGAGGCCATGTCTCTCTAATAGTAGCTCAGTGGTTAGCAATACTGCCTCATAGCACCAGGGACTCAGGTTTGATGCCAGTCTCAGGTGACTGTGTAGAGTTTACATGTTCTCCCTACATCTGTGTAGGATTCCTCCAGGTACTCTGGTTTCATCCCTCAGTCCAAAGATGTGCAGGTTAAATGGATTGGCCATGGGAAATACGAGGTTACAGGGATAGGGTTGGGGTGTGTCTGCATAGGATGCTCTTCAATGGGCCGGTGTAGACTTGATGGGGTGAATGGCCTGTTTTCACATTGCAGGGATTCCATGAAATCTTCCAGTTGGCCAAGAGGTTCACATAATCAAAAACACACTAAATAATAGAATTGTAATGCAGGGTGTATACGTATCATTGTTAAACTTTATTTACAGCATAAATCATTTCAATAATATTGTAACTTTGCCTTAAGTTAAAGTTACTGGCAAAGAGGCTTCTCACTTGCACCTTCAACGGACTACTCAGACATCGCAGAGATTGTGATAATACAGTATCCTTCTGGTATTTAAGGTCTATAGATTCTTCCAGTTTATCAAGAGTTCCAATTCATAAGATGCCAGTTTAAAGAAAGTTTGCTGTAGTCGTTTACTTACTCTGTCATTTCCTTGTTCTCCATTATCAATTCTCTCATTTCAGACTATAAGAGGTCTATATTGGTCTTCATTAATCCTTTTGTTTTTACATACTTGTGTCTTAGTGTCTGATTTTATTTTCCTTGCAAGTTTCTCTCTTATTCTATTTTTTCCCATTTTAATCAATCGCTTGGTTTTGCTGAATTCTAAACTGCTCCCAATTTGCAGACTTACTCCTTTTCATAGCAACATAAATGAGTCTTCTTTGGTTCTAATACTACCCTTAATTTCTTTTGTTAGCCATGCTAGGGGACTATTTCTTATTACACTCTCTCACCAAAAAGAAATATAGAGCAGTTGCAGGGCTTGCATTTAGTCCTTAAATATTAACTTTGCTTATTGTCAGAACACAAACTGAAATCTGGCCTGATAGATCATTCCTTTTTTGATTTTACCAAGATAGTCCTTCATTGAAATATAAGCATGCAAAATTACAGATTTGGGTATTAACAATAAAACACAAGTTTCTTTAGAAGGAGAAATAATATCCAGATAAAATGAAACAAAGTACTTGCATGAAACACACATTTAAATATTTTGAAACACATGGTAGATATACAATCCCATATACTCTCCTTCAAGATCAGATTCCATTGTACTCACACGAGAGAGAATTTTCTTCTGTGTCATCTTTAACGGTTGAAATTAACTCTGACTTCAACTTCCAGTCTTGCAAATCTTAAAAACTCTTCCTGAAGCCTTCCTTAACTTGACCTTAAAACTTGCCAGCTTCAAGTAACCTGTTCAGGGTTTTATCCAAATACTTCAGCTCTGGAACTGTTAGGAAACTTCTTACTCTGAAGTCATTTATTTTTAAACAATTCCAAACTATCTTCTCCTTTTCTCATGAGCAGCTGCTTTACTCATCCATCTAGCTAATTCAACTAATAATTCTGAAACTAAAACTGAAAGGTTTCTAAGTACGTAGGTTGGCTCGCTGAGCTGGAAGGTTTGTTTCCAGATGTTTCATCACCATGACTAGGAAACATCATCAGTGAGAGTCAGTGAAGCTCTGGTAGTGTGTCCTGCATCTCTATTTATAGGTCTTGGTTTCTTAAGGTGGGTGATGTCATTTCCAGTTCTTCCTTTCAAGGGACGGTAGATAGGATCTAAGTCAATGTGTTTATTGATGGAGTTCTGGTGAGAATGCCATGCCTCTAAGAATTCTCGTGCATGTCTTTGTTTCGCCTGTCCGAGAGTGTGTGTTGTCCCAGTCAAAGTGGTGTCCTTCTTTGCCTGTATGTATAGAAACTAGTGATAGCAGATTGTGTCTTTTGGTGGCTAGTTGGTGTTCATGTTACTCTGGTGACAAGTTTCCTGCTTGTTTGTCTGATGTAGTGTTTTTTTTACAGTTTTTGCATGGTATTTTGTAAATGACGTTAGTTTTGCTGGTAGTATCTAATGGATCCTTTATGTTCATTAGTCACTGTTTAAGTGTGTTGGTAGGTTTGTGGGCTACCATGATGCCAAGGGGTCTGAGTAGTCTTGGAAGTCATTTCTGATATGTCTTCAATGTAAGGTACTGAAAAGTTTCTCTTCAAGCTATGGATTTTCAACAATACGCTTTAAAACGAGTCAGAATCTTTCATCACAAAGCCTAAGATACTAATTAATTTAATTTTTTACACTCACAAATGCTCAAAAGGTGTACAAAACCTGCTAGCTTATGGTGGCTATCTCTCTCAAACTGTTTTAGAAGAACTCGCCATGTCTGCAGAAATACAAGTTAATATTGAACCCCTTCATTGACACAGAAAACCTCATATGCTATTGGTTCAAAATTCAAAATCCAACTTTAATAATAAATGATATTAACATACATAAAAGTCACATATATTACATCATACATGCTTTTTAAATTTTAAAGTTACTCAATCTATCACAGCCAACTGACTGTTCATATCTCAATGGTTTCCTTTCTTTCAGTTTCGGAGCTAAGTTTTGAATTGGACTAATCAATATATATATGCCAAAGAAGAATTCTACCGTATTTGGGCAACTTTCTCCTGAAGGACCTCTCAAAGGAATTAACCATCTCACATTGTACAAAACCAAATCTAGTTTAACTTTCCATCACGTTTGTTCTTCAGCAGACTTATCTAAAAAAAAACTATACATTCCAGGAATTCACCTACCACAGTACAATTGCTATTGTACTTTGCTCAGTCTTTTTTGCAGATTAAAGTTACCCATGTAGCACTCTTGTTACAAGTATCTCTAACTTTGCATCAAATGCTATTCCTAACTTACCACTATTGCTTGGAGACTAATAGACAATTCTCACTAATGTTCTCTGCCCTTTGTTGCTTCTTAGTTACACCCAGACATTAAGATCTTCTGTGCCATTATCCTTTCTCGCTGTTGTACTGATTTCTTTTTTCACTCGCAAAGCCACCCCACCTCCTCATCCTTTTTTGTATATCCTTCCCAAATATTCAACACCTTTGGATGTTTAGTTCCCAGTCGTGGTCACTCTGCAGCTATGTTTCCATAATCACAACCACATCATTCCCACTTATGACTATTTTCACTGTTAAATCATCGATGTCATTGCAAATGCTCTGTGTTATCAGACATAATACGTTTAGAACATTTTTTTTAGCATGTTTGCACATTTATATACAATGTCATATTTGCTGCTTGTCCTAGTTTCATATACCTTACACTTTTGTTTTCTACTTTTGTATCTTTCATTTCCATCTTTGTTTCCCTCACATATTCTCCTCACTCAGGTTTTCTAATCTTTTGCTACTCTAGTTCAAACCCTCACCTATTAGTATTAGTGAACGCCCCTGTGGTGATCTCAGTTCTGGTCCTGCCAAAAACAACCATCCAGCTTGTGCCAACCTCATCTTCCCCGGAATCTGTCCTAATACCCCATGCGTCTACATTTCCACCACCCTCCTCACAAACCCAGCCCATCAGTAACTTTCTAGCCATTGCTTCAACTAGTCTTTTCTCCTAGTCCTAATCTTACTAACACGTGATAACCCTGAGATTACTACCTTCGATTTCCTACTTTATAATTTACTTCCTAATTCCCTAAATACTACTTGCATGATCTCATTCCTCCTCTTCCATATGTTGTTACCACTGACATAGACTATGACCTCTAGTCATTCTCCTTCCCTTTCCCCATGCCTTACAGGTTCCCAATACCTTCCATAATCTAGGATCAAGGAAGGCAACATACTGGTAGCATGTCTACAGCCATTGAATTATTGATCGCTTTCCCTTAAGATAGAAACCCTTAACACTATTATTGTCTTTGTTTTTATCTACCCTCCCACTCCCAATTTTCCTTAAATCATCAATAACAGCTTCTTCAGGTCAACTTTAGTAAATTCCAGTACCGGTTGGATAATAATTGGCATTGTTGCAATACAATAAATTTATATTTCTAACACAACTGCTTACACCTGTCCAGAGGCAAAAACTGTTTCAACAGAAAGAGATCTAAAATCGTATGGTAATCTAAAAACAATCACCAACATGTATATCAGAAGGAGATAATAAATACAATACAAAAGCATTCATACATGTGATAAGTAACATCTTTTTCAGCTTTGACAGACCTAATTTGCAATACTTACTTTTATACATTCTCTGACTAGGGGCATCTGAATGGATTTTTAAAAATGTTATTCCCTAAGTATCTTTAGAGGCTCAGATTTTCAATGCATCTATTATTGACTTGGATGAAGCAATAGGAGAATTGTACAACAGATTTTCATCTGACATTAAGTTAAAAGGTGTAATAAATTGAGTAAATTTGAATTATAGTAGGAACACAGTAAGAGAGTGGGCTGATGAAGTTTGATGTGGAAAGGAGTATGATCAACCACTTTAAATGCAAGAAACTCCAATTAAAATACTATTTATAATATAAGACCAGAAGCTGTTGAGAAGAAAAGTAATTTGGATGTTCATGGATAAAAGTCATTAAACAATAGTGCACAGCCATACCATAAAATGTGCTCAAAAAGAGCTGATGGAATGTTATCTCAACATAATGGGAGCACAAAGGTGAGGAACTGATTCTTCAGTTGTAGGGAGGTTGGATCAGATTCTATCTGAATGACAAGTTAAATAAAGCCTGTTTGTATTTCCTTATATTTAAAGGTTTGATGGATAATCTAAGTGAGCACCTTAAGATGATAAAATAATCTGTTTCACATGTGAATATTGTGCAATAAAGAGGAAATAGAGGTTAAGAACTTCTTTGAGGTGACCAAATGAGTCTGAAATGTAAAGTGCATGATACACAAAGGTTAATTAAAATGTAAGAAGTGATACCATAGTCTCACATAATGCTGCTAAAAAATCTGTTTCATAAAGGAAGGCAGTTAATAGTGGCTTTAATTTTTATTTCTTTTTTTCTATAATTTTTCAGTTCTTTTACAGCTTTCAGTTGCCTCAAATATTAAAAATCATTTACCTATTTTTTAAGTTTAGCATTATCAGATTTTAAGGAAGATAGTCGGTGAATGTATAAATGTTTAATGTAGGAAAGAGGTATCTCACTTTATTGGTAAAGTCATGTTCACAAGATCAAAATTAATCTGTGTTCATCCTTACAATGACATGAGAAAGTTTTAAGAAACTATGAGTTCAAACTTATGTTTATTTGGCTGAGCATTAATTTCATTGAATTTCATGGAGGATTTCTCTCCATGGAGAGCAGCAGTTCTTTTCAAACTATTGTCCCAAGCTTACCTGATTTCCTATTTATGCTGTCCAAATGCCTCCAGGCACCTACTCTCACTTTCATGCCAAGAATTACCTTGTTTCCTCAATCCAGATGATAGGATAGGAAGCTGCAAGTTTATGAGGCAAGACATTCACTTAATGATGCTGATAATAATAATCCCTGTTAATAAACAACTCATCGCGGCTTAGTAAGAATCTCATCTCAAAGTCCAGAACTATTTTCGAAAATGCAGCTAGTTATGCCTGATATTGAGATAGACTTTGCTGGCCTTGTCACATGACACCCCAGGATTTCTCACCATAGCTAACATCATTCAAGTCCAAAAAGATTCTGCCTGTTAAGTTTTCTTTTTACCTGTTAGATTATCTATTGGTTGGTAATCCTAAAATGTAGACAAATCATCATTTGCACTGATTTGTCAATTAAGAATATTCCTCCAAGTGTGAACATCAGCTCTTTGTAAGATGAGTGAGCTTATGCTGAGACTCTTCATTCTGTCATGTGGGAACCATCTTCTGTCTCTTCTTATTCAGAAGAGAGATTTGCTTTCAAACTCAATTCTTTACTACTTAGAATTTTATATTGACTATCATGGATTCTGCATCTGTGGGATGGCACGGTGGCTCAGTGATTAGCACTGCTGCCTCACAGCACCAAGGACCTGAGTATGATTCCTGTCTTGGGCAACTGTCTGTGTGCAGTTTGCACATTCTCCCCGTGTCTGCGTGGGTTTCCTCTGGGTGCTCCAGTTTCCTCTCACAATCCAAAGATTTGCAGGTCAGGTAAATTGCACACAGTGTTAGGTGCATTAGTCAGGAGTAAATATAGGGTATGGGTCTGGGTAGATTACTCTTCGGAGGGTTGGTGTGAACTTGTTGAGCTGAAGGGCCTGTTTCCATACTGTAGGGAATCTCATCTACTCTTTTATCTCTACATAACAATTCTTGGTACTTAACAGAAGATTATCAAGCCTATGTTCAATATCTGGAATTTCCAAGTGATGCTGGAAAAGACAGGGGGTTTGAGCAAATCAGTTAAATAATGTTATTTACCCACTTTTCCCTATTATTTAAGAAACTTGGTATGGAAGCTTGTGAAATAAAATTTTTATTTCCAAGAGTGAGGCAGCCTTGGTGTTCAGAAATGACAAAGTTTCAGTGAGCTATGGTCTGTCTCATAATTGAAAATTAAAATCATATGTCACTGTCCTTTGTAGCCTATTGTACTTACAACACTAATTGGTTCCTATGACTAAATCATTGTAGCATTAATTTAAACTCTACTTACTTTTATTCAGTTTTAATGTGGTCTACATAAGCATCAAAGTAGCTTTTATGCTCCCTTTCATAATTACATAAAATTTCCTTTTCTTGCTCTCTCAGTACTACTTTCTCAACTTTAGAGGCTGCAATTTTCAAAGTCTCTTCAACTGGGATTAGGTTTTATAAAATTCACAGAGCCATTTTGTTCTGAAATATTTTGTGGCTTGCCAGTGAATCAAACAGTATCAATGTTATATTTCATTGTTCAATACAAGCCATGTGCTGTTCATGAATTATCTGTCTATGTAAAGAAATATTTATGTTACATTTCAGATTCCATACAGCCACCTAGAAGTGCTGCATTGCTAATTTGAGAAATGATTTAAAAGAAAAACGGAAATTGTACATTCTGGTTTAACTCTAGCTAAGCAGTGAAAGTTAATTCCATTCTATTTCCAACTGCATTAGCGAGTTGGGCTCCAGAGGGCATGGTTTGGGCTTATGCTTCTTCTGAGAGATTGTCTAGGAGTGTCTGAGGTTACACCAGGAAATTTGCCAGATATGCCAGTAGAGCTTATTCCCTGAAAGTAGATTTTGTTCTGCATCTAAAGTAGTTTGAAATTTCAACAGCAATTGATCCCAGAAATATTAATTACAACTGCAGCTGGGATCTAATATCACAGGGAGGAAGGTCTAATGTTAAAAGCACAATGTTTTCTTCTTTGAATCTGAATAGCTTTATTTTCCTGTTCCTAAGCAGAACTCTGTCAGTCAGAGATTACATTTCCATCGTAAAGGAGATTGCCTTCCTGTCAATGCAAGATGATGCAGAATCAATAAAATGTTTAGATTAAAAAATATATACATTTTTATTAGTATTCTGTCTTCAGTTAAATCTTATGTATGTTGTTTTTTTCCAGAACATCTGGTTTTGTGTACATTCATTACCACCAACCCTTTTTGGTAGTACCAGTCTAAGCTGCTGATACCATGTAGCGAAAGATGCTCATTGACATCTTGGGCAGAAGATAAGATCAATCTTGATGAACAAGAATTAGATTTTTAGACTTCCTGTGAAGATTTATAGGTCAGGTTGTGGGTGAAATCATGGATTCATTCGCTGAGCTGGTGTCGTTTTCTGCAAACGTTTCATCGCCTTGCTCGGTGACATCATCACATGCATCTTTGATAAGGTGTTGGTGTTGGTGCTCTGTCCCCCCTTGTATTTATATATCTCTGTTTGTTGGTACTTCTGGTTTTATATCTGAATGGTTTGTATACAGGGTCCAGTTCAATGTGTATACTGACTGAGTTCCAGTTGGAGTACCAAACTTCAAGGAATTCTCTGGTATGTCTCTCTTTTGCATGTGCTAGGATGATTACATCATCCCAGTTGAATTTGTGCCCTTCATTGTCTGGGTGTTTGGAAATGAGTGAGTGTTGGTCGTGTCTGGCAGTGGTGAGCTGATGTTCATGCACTTTTAGGGTCAGTTTTCCTCCTGTTGGCCCTATGTACTGTTTTTCACTAGTATTATAATTCTTATAATGTACTTTTAAATGTAATTTGTCTTTTTATAAACTGTTTATTATCTTCAGTTATCCAGATCTTGAAGTCTCTTTTCAAATGAAAACACGGAGTCACTAATCACAAGAAACTTTTACAAGTATCAAAACACAGCTCCTCCCTGGTTTGGTGGGAATTTCAACTTGCATGACTTTTATTTACTCCAATGAATGTACCTCAGTTTGTGGTTCTTGTTGTTAGATTCGAACATTCACCCACTTACCTCCCCTGTACATTGTACAATTGATTTACAATGGAAACTATTCCCCCAAGGAGCAACATTAATCCTAATATTGTGATTCAGCTGAATGCAGCTTCTTTATTTCTCACCCAAAGTAAGTCATGTGCATGAAATGTTTAACGTTCAAGTAAATGTCATGACTATGCATAGATTTGGGTATAAAATTGAATAAGCTCCTTTTGGATGAAGAGTCGAGAATGTGGTGCTAGAAAAACACAGCAGGTCAGGCAGCATCCGAGGAACAGGAGAATTGACATTTCAGGCAAAGGCCCTTCATCAGGAATTCCTGATGAAGGGCTTTTGCCCAAACATTGATTCTTCTGCTCCTCAGATGTTGCCTGATCTGCTGTACTTTTCCAAAACCACACTCTCGACTTTGATCTCCAGCATCTGCCCAGTCCTCACTTTCTCCTTTTGGATGATGTTATAATTTGTGTGAAAGGTCAAATTTAATGATGTCTCAGTAATTAAAGGAAAAGATTAATTGAGGACAACGCCATTTTTTTTTCTTCATTTGTGGGCTGTGGGCATCTCTGGTTGGCCAGCATTTATTTCCTTTGAGAAGGTGGTGGTGAGCTGCCTTCTTGAACCGCTGCAGTCCATCTGCTGTGGGCTGACCCACAATGACACTAGGGAGGGGTTTCCAGAATTCTACCCAGCAACAGTGAAGGAACAACAGTATATTTCCAAGTCAGGATGGTAAGTGACTTGGAAGGGAACATGAAGATGGTGGTGTTCCCATTTATCTGCTGCCCTTGTCCTTCTGGAAGTGGTCATGGGTTTGGAAGGTGCTGTCTGAGGATCTTTTGGTGAATTTCTGCAGTGCGTCTTGTAGATAGTATACACTGTTGTTGCTGAGCATCGGTGGTGGAGTGAGTCAATGCTTGTGGATGTCATGCCAATCGAGCAGGCTGCTTTACTCTGGATGGTGTCAAGCTTCTTTAATGTTGTTGGGACTGCACTCATCCAGGCAAGTGAGGAGCATTCCATCACACTCCTGACTTGTGTTTTGTAGATGGTGGACAGGCTTTAGGGAATCAGGATGTGAATTACTCACTGCAGTATTCCTAGTCTCTGACTTGCTCATGTGGCCACTGTGCTTATGCGGTGAGTCCACTTGAGTTTCTGGTCAATGGTAACCCCCAGGATGTTAATAGTGAGGATTCAGTGATGATTAAAAACTTTGAATGTCAAGGGGAGGTAATTAGATTGTCTCTTATTGGTGATGGTCCTAGCATGGCATTTATGTGGTGTGAATGTTACTTGCCACTTGTTGGCCCAAGCCTGGATATTGTCCAGATCTTGTTGCATTTGACCATGGGCTGCTTCAGTATTGTGCATGGTGCTGAACATCGTGCAATTATCAGCGAACATCCCTACTTCTGACCTTATGATGGAGGGAAGGTCATTGATAAAGGAGTTAAGAAAAGGCTTGTACCACTTTACTGCAAAGAAAAGACAGCTGACCTATCAAGCCTTCTCTGGCTCAGCACAGAACCTGACCAATAAGTGATATTTACCAAAAATGAAGGGAGGGAGTTAAAATATGACAGGGAAAATGAAGGGAAAGTTAATGCAATGAGCAGAGATAAACATCCTAGTGAATTAATGTGCCTCAACATTTAACCTAAATTTGGATTGTTGCTGAATTGGAGACGTTGCATAAAGTAATTGTCAGGATATTTGGTCTGTTTCCACTTCACAGCACTCTGGCTGCAAGTGAGCATTGAAGCAAATCTGAAAGTAAGTGGAGGCAGGTTTAAAGCCACCGCTGACTGGTGCCTGAGCCAGCTCTATATTGTATGTTAGCTGAAAATGTTCTGGTACAATTCTTTATTGTTTGACCTGTGCAAATATTTGCCCATTATTGTTGACAGCTGGATGTCCCAATGCCTGTACATGTCATTAGTGACAACTTGATTGATATACATAATAAGGCAAGTGTACAGTCATATCAAAAACATGACATACTCTGATTGAAACTTCCTAATGAAGTCTCCATCCATGTGATGTTTCAAGCATTCAGAGAATTATAAGAAGAGAATTATAGAAGAGAATTATAAAATCCTCAAGCCCATAAGGAGGCTGTTTGGCGCATCAAGTATTTGCAAAATTTTTGAAAAGTTTTCTATTTAGAACCGCACGTCAGCTTTTCCTTCACAAGTAGTTATCTTCAAATATGTGTCCAATTACCTTTTAAAATTCAAATGGGATCTGATTCCTCCGCCTTTTCCGTACTGCATTCCATACCTTAACTACTCTGTGTGAATAAAAGTTTCATTTCCCTTCAGACATTTAGCCCAATTATTTTAAATCTGTGATTTTTGGCTACTGGCCCACTTGCCAAAGCAAATATTTTCTCCTTACTAGAGCTGTGACAAACCTTTTTAGAAACATAGAATATAGGAGCAGGAGTAGGCCATTTGGCCCTTCGAATCTGGTTAGCCATTCAATATGATCATGGCGGATCATCCAACTCAGTACCCTGTTTTAATTTTGTTCCAAATCTTTTCATTCCTTTAGACCTAAAAGCCACATCTACATCTTTCTTAAGAATCCTTAATGCTTTGACTTCAACAGTTTCCTCTGGTGGGGATTTCCACAGGATCACCACTGCCTGGTAAAGAGATTTCTCATCTCTGTCTTACTCCTTATCCCGAAACTGTATTCCCTGGTTCTGTACTCCATGGTCTAATCCTATTAGAATAGTTTGGAGAATGAATTCCTGGAATATAAAATAAACAGCTTTTGAGAAAAGCATGTTCAAGAACTAACTAAAAAATGAGCTATTCTCGACATGCCATCATGCAATGAGAAGGAAATAATGTCTCCTGTACAGAATAGAAAACAATTTATACCAATGATTAGATGAGGGGAATAAATACATATGAGCAAGATGGGTAAGAAAGTATGTTTGTAAAGAGGACATAAGGAGGTTGTAGACCAATAGTGGTAGTTTGAATACATGGGAAAATATCTGGCAGATGGACCATTGTGATGATGATACTCCTTCAACAAGATTGTGTTGTCCTTGGTTTTTTCTCAGGACATCATAAATACACAGACTCTGAGACATGTGGGGTTGATCTACTTAAGAACACTTTCAAGCTTTTTTTTCAAAAAAACATTTGCATAAAGAAAGAGGAGTGGCCAGTTCTCTCAGCTCAGCTTTCCTTTGGTTTGGTTTGGTTTGGTTTGGGCAGTCTGGCTGTTTACCGAAAGCAGGCAATCAGTTGTGAAGCTGCTGGATCCAAAGAAGATCCATGCTGGCCCTCCCTCTCTCTGACATCTCTCCTGGAAGACACTGTGTTTGATTTTACCTTCTGTGCCAAGGGTGTTTATGGGGATTGTTGCAGGAATTTTGAACAGCATCATTAATTTGGGATAATCTATTGGATAGGTTGTTATTCAGTATTCTATTCTATTTTGTATTTCATTCAGTAGTTTTGCTTAAAACTAAGTGGTTTGATTAGCTGTATCTCTCCTGGGGTATCCACTTTATATCTGCTTAAAATAACTGGCAAAGTTAGGGTCCGAGCTACTGTCTAAAAATGTTTTGAGGGGGTCTCACCTGGTCCATAACTCCATAATGTGGAAGAATGTGAAGTTGTTCACTTTGACAGGAAGAATAAAATAAAACAATGTACTAATTAAATGGAGAATGATTGCAAAATTTCAAAGTTCAAAGGGATCTATGTATTTAGGGACATGAGAGCAAAAAAACAGATACAGGTCCAGAAACCAATTAAGAAAGATAATGGAATGCTATCCTTTATTACAAGAAGAATTGAATATCTAAAAAAAGGTATGCTTCAGTTTTACAAGGCATTGATGGGACCATATCTCAAATACTGTCTCAGTTTTTGGTCTTCTTATTTAAGAATGGATGTAAATGGTTAGGGAGGTAATTCAGAGGAGATTTACTAGATTTCTATCTGGAATGAGAGAGCTATCATATGAAGAAAGGTTTTCCAGATTAGGTTTATTTTTATTAGAGTTCAGAGTTTTAGAAAGATTGACTTGATTGAAGTGCATAAGATTCTGAATGGATTCAATTAACTGGATGTGGAGAGGATGTTTCATTTTGTGGGTGAGTCCAGAACTAAGGGACACATTTTTAAAATTAGATGTTGTGCTTTTCCGGCAGACATTTGTTTCCTCTCAGAGAATCGTGCAACTTTGGATCCCTCTACCTCGGAAAGTGTAAGAGGTGAGGTCGTTAAATATGTTTAAGGCAAAGGTCAATAGATTTTTGCTCAGTGAGGAAATCGAAGATTGTCAGGAGTGAATCAGAATGTGAAACACAATTGCTCAACCATGATTTTACCGAATGACAGAGTAGGTTCGAAGGGCTGAATTTTCATATGTTCATGTGTCCAAAACCAGCCATTTTAAATAATAACATAACTGTCTTGCTGACTCTATGACATGCACTTGAACACCAAATGCAAATAATTAAATGAGACCTATTTCTTTATTTTTATAACTTGAAGATTAAACAGAATCCACTGAGAAACCAAAAATAATCAATTGCCATGAGAGCTGCGAAGAAAGAAACAAACAGAGAATGTTTTTCTACTGATCCCAGCCTTAAGGGCAGGAAATGTGGGAAAATGTAGTTGGCTCTGAAAACTGCCTCACACTGTCACTGCATGTGAAAAATATTCAATTTCCTAGTTTTGTTGTTGTTGAAGTTGATGAACACTTGGTCTATAGATATCAAAACATATGAGTTTCTGGGAGATCCCACTAATTTTAACTTTGACCATAAAAACACTTCCCCAAACAATTACTAGTTGTTAGATGAATTCCCAAAACAATATCCATACAGACCCAAAACAAATTAAATTTACAGTATAAATAGAGTTCATTTCACCATGAAATAATAGTTATCTTATTTATCCCATTGTATTGTTTTAACTTTGCTTCTTTGGGCTTTATTCGATAGCTGTCTGTGTACCATTTGGAACAAAATTTAAATTTCTGTGTGATTTTGTGAATACTCAATATAAAGAAATTTTGAATATAATTCCCTTAATACTAAATCATTATTTGATTCCTAAAAATCTTTTAATAATTAACAATTTTATGGCACAGCCAATTAATCCCACATTTTAATAATAACTTATTTTACTATTTTTGTTTGTGAACATTTAAAGTTGGGTCAGCACTCAGCTCCTTGAGACTGCTTTGCCATTTAGTAAGATTGTGGCTGATCTGATCACATCATGAACTCACAATAATCTTCCAACTTCTTGTTTATCAAGAATCTATTCCTCAACCACTGTGCCACCGTGCCGTGGTGGGCGGCACGGTGGCACAGTGGTTAGCACTGCTGCCTCACGGCGCCAGAGACCTGGGTTCAATTCCCGCCTCAGGTGACTGACTGTGTGGAGTTTGCACGTTCTCCCCGTGTCTGCGTGGGTTTCCTCCAGGTGCTCCGGTTTCCTCCCACAGTCCAAAGATGTGCAGGTCAGGTGAATTGGCCATGTTAAATTGCCTGTAGTGTTAGGTAATGGGTAAATGTAGGGGTATGGGTGGGTTGCGCTTCGGTGGGTCGGTGTGGACTTGTTGGGCCGAAGGGCCTGTTTCCACACTGTAATGTAAAGTAAAGACTTCTGGGCAGAATCTTATAGGGGCCTGAGTGATGTGGGCTATGATGTGATTTGTGGCAGAATCTCACAATAAAGCCAGGGAGGTCTACCTCAACATCGGATACAACATATCGTATCGTTTACATATTTGCCAAGTATTGAGATAAAATTCTCACTAGGCAGTAGTGAATAACCAATTCAGGGAGATTACAGCTAATTAAATGTCTTATTAAGGCTGCAACTCACCTCATTAATATTCAGCCTCCTAACTAAATAAGCACATTGTACAAGCTAAATGTTGAGTGTTCTTGACATGGAAGTCAGAGCAAGTACCTGGTGACTTCTGTGCACCGCAGACTGTGAATAGCCTCTATTTTGCTCCGCGCAAAACATTATCTGAGGCTACAGCAAATGGGAAACAACAACAGGCATGTCCACAGGTATTCTCATCTGACATTAGCCCCAAGCCCTCATGACAATCATGGCACTCCCTCAATCCACTAGCAGGCTGCTTAAGAAGTATTGACTTTAGTTACAAAGTATCTGGATTAGAGGTGCTGGAAAAGCACAGTAGTTCAGGCAGCATCCGAGGAGCAGTAAAATCGACGTTTCGGGCAATTAGTATTCACAGACTGCTGTAAGGATACATTGCGTGCACCGACCGGCATCCAGACCACACACTGGGCCAGGCTACATCTCAGGGTTGCTCACTTGCTTTCACAGTTCACGCTCACCTGGATGCTCACACAATCCTTGCCTTGCTGCCGATGCCATGGTCATATCAACTTGCCTTGCTGGTCAGCGGTCTTCATTCAAGAATGTGTACATTTTGCTGGAGTGCAGTGTGCTACATTAATCCCACAGCTGCACCATGTACCACCAGCCTACACAGTAAACATAATGTGTACAGGTAGTTCTCATATAAAGCATGCTTCGGCAGCATGATTTGGCTATAATGTCGCTGAAGAATTAGCGAACGGTATTGTTGAGAATGCTTACCTCTGTTCACAATATCACAATTCCAACGGCGAATGTTTTGCACGCTTCATTCTGCAAATGAGCCAATTTCAGCAGCCATCAGAATATGTGAGAGGTACAGTACTATACATTGAGCAACTTCATCTCAAAAATTAAACTAATGAATGTTCATTATTCTCCCTCTAAGACAAGAATATTCTTGTATAATTCCTGTATACGCACTATATAATTCCTGCAGGACTGCATTACTCTTATACATACTACTTGTCTTTCTTTTGGATTTTGTTTCAAGATTGTAAAGGATGTGAACTGTCAGAGGAACTGCCGTAAATCAAAGAGTACTGAGTTGCCCTTGCAAAGCAGGTTGACTTTAAAGAAGTGGAAAGTGAGGATATTGAGTCCCACTGTGAAGACCTCTCTGTAGCTGATGTACAACAGCTTGTCACTGAGGGGGATGATGAAGCTGGAGATGAAGTCAATGAAGTCCAGGATGTCGCACCAAGAATGCTTTCCATTTTTCTTTTGTCTTCTATCCTGAGGGAAATTGAAAGGCACTTGCAGCTGCTGGAGGACAACGATTACAATGCAGAATGTTGCAGGGTAGCAGTTTGTTCAATAAGGTATCATTTGGCACCCTTTGAACAGCTTCTTCATGACAGAAATAAAGGGGCAGAGCAACAGAAACGGGACATCTTTTTTTAAACCAACTCCCACGAAATAGTCAGGAATCAACCACAGCCATCCACTTCTGATTTTTGAGCAATCATGAGTGATTTTTTTGCTGGTCTGCCTCTAGCCCCTCTCTTCCCTTTGGCCCCTTTATTTCTTTGAAGCGAGGTTTCACTGGAACGCAACTACGACTTTATAGGAGAACTATCTGTATGCAGCAAGCTATTTCTATGTCTTAAAATCACAACAAAACTGGTATGGGAGGGCCTCTGATTATGTCGTTTGCTTTCTCGATGCAGTAGAAAGTATAGGTGAAGTCAGCGGACAGAAGGCTGATTTGTAAGATGGACTGAACTGTATTCATGACTCTGTAATTCCTTTCATTCTTGGGAAAGTCAGCTGCCATATCACACAGTGATGCATGCAGATAAGATGTTTTTCATGATGCATCGATAAAAAATTGTATGAGTCTTTATGGACATGCCAAATTTCCTTACCCTCCTGAGAAAGTAGAGGTATTGCTGTGCTTTCTTGATCATCAATGTGGACCAGGACAGATTCTCAGTGATTGTCACTCCCAGGAGCTTGACGCTCTCCACCATTTCCATCTCAGCACCATTGATGCAGAAAGGGTCGTGCCCTCCACTCTGCTTCCTGATGTCAATGAGCAGCTCTTGGGTCACTGAGAATCTGTCCTGCTGACATTGATGGAGAGATTGCTGACTTTACACCGTACCATTAAGCCCTCTATCTCCTTCTTGTACTCCATCTCGTCATTGTTTGAGATCTGATTTACAGCAATGCTGTCATCAGCAAACTTAGAAACAGAGTTAGTGTGGAATTTGGCTACAGAGTTGTGAATGTATAAGGAGTATAATAGGGGATTGAGTACGCAACCTTGCGAGCATCAGTTTTGAAGATTATCATGGAGGAGGTGTTGTCACCTATCCTTATTGACTGTGGTCTGCTGGTCAAGAATTCAAGAATCCAGTTACAGAGTGGGGAGAGCAGAGACCTAGGTCCCAGAGTTTGGTGATGAATTTGCTTGGAATTATGGGGTGAAGGCAGAGTTGTAGTCAATAAATAGGAGCCTGACATAGGTATCCTTGTTGGTCCAATGTTCCAGGGATGAGCATGGGCCCAGGGAGATGCTATGGAACTGTTGTGCAGGTTGGCAAATTGCAAGGGATCAATGCAATCAGGGATGCTGAAGTCGATCTAAGTTTGTGAACATCATTACGAAGCGCTTGATAATTGTGGATGTCAGAGCCACTGGGCGGTAGTCATTGAGACATGCTGTATGATTTTTCTTTGGCACTGGGATGCTTGCTTCCAGCTGAGACACCCTCATCCCTTGGTTGTGGGATCACACACTGCCATAAAACCTTGAGACTTGCCTCTCTTTGGCAACAATCTACTTTGGGCCTCCTCTTACTCTACAGACATTGCCTACAACTGAGTTATAATGCTGTCATGAGTGATGGATTAGCCAGCAGTTCCTGAGGGTGTGATTTCCTCCTGAGTGAGTGATGACAGTCTCATAATGAGCCCATTTAACCTGCCTGTGGTGCATAATGGTAGCAGAGTGGGATTTAATGGATGGAAGCCAAATTTGAGGTTTGGTTAAGGAAGAAGGGTGGATGTGGGAAGGGTGAGTGGTACACACTTGTCTTCCACATCCCTCAAACCTCTGCCTGTGTTATATCTGTCTTCACATGGCTAGGTAGAGTACAGCCTTATCCTGCCAATGGTGATAGACCTAATATTATACTAACAGAATAGAATTTAAAATAATGACGAACAGTGAAAGACATTAACACTTGTTTGAACACTAATCACATTTTTTGCCTATTGGAGTTTTACTTGCACTGAGTAAATAATAGCTAGTAATTTGGAAAATCACGATAAAAAATAAACAACATTTATTTAGGTTTTTCATTGAATTCACAATACGGGTAGTTTGTGTCAGTGTGACTTTTATGTAAGGCATTGCTTTGCAGCAACAATGATGTTGCGGCACAGCAACCATGTTCCTGTGAGGCAAAATTGATCAGGACTGTATTGCTAAACTGTAACAATAGTAATTGGCTGATTCATGCTCACATTACCAGCCTCTTATTGAATTTCAATGCATCTTCACACTAATCAAGTGCTCTGCCATTGTATTTTCTCATACTTCTTCCCTTATCTAAATAAGATGTAATTTACCCTTATCAGCTGAGTGACAATATTGTTGTGCATTTTTGTAGCCAGATTAATTCATTTCAAATTCTACTACGTATATTGAACGTAATTTAGGGTATTACAATGTGCAGTTTAATTAAAGTACACACACTGTGCCTAGGGGCATGAATTAAAGTTCTTCATTATATTAATAAATTTATTACTTTTAATGATCCTTTTATACAATGGTTAACGCGATTGCCATTAATCCTTTTACACCATTGATTTTTTTTTTGCATGTTGGCTGCTGTAGATATATGATACAACTATTTCCAGTAATAAGCCATTAGGAGCTACAAACTGGGTTTTCATTAGTTTGTAATAATTCTTTATTGCGGGTTAGCAAGGTTAAGAATTTTTTATCAAAGGTGCAGAAGCCAACCAATATTCTTGTTCGATGCCACGTCAGTGCTGAAGGTTTAAAATAGTGTTTTATAGAATTTGGTGTCCTTGAGAAAAACAAATAAAATATTAACGATGAGTAATTGCAGTAATGTACCAAGATATTGAGGTTAGGATGTAAAATAATTACTGAAATTTGGTCTGTAATTATATCACCCAAATTATTTTCACCTCCTAAATATGTAAGAAATCGTTGACAGAATAGGAATCCTTTCCCCTTGTGGATTTGGTTGAAGATTTGATATGTTGACAGCTCCTGTCAATTGCAGAAGTGATGGTTCAGTGATCTGAGAGGAAGAATCATTTCTACTGTCCAGTACATTCTTGAATGTCACTGCGCATTTGTTAGGATATGCATGCTGCATTTTAAAACCCTTCTAAAGTTTACAGTATTTAGAATATTTAAGCTCATTTGAGATGAAGGATAGGTCTGAACATCCTAAAAGTTATAGTTGTTTGTTGATTGTGATTTACCAATCAGTAATTATTGTTTGTTTACCTTTCTCTATTGTTGCTGAGGAACAGGACAATCCACTGACAAAATTTGTTAAACAAAAATATTTCTATTGACTGATGGCTTCTGGAGTTCCCATGTGAGCCTTAAAATGGGCAGACTGCTCTCCCACCTGATACAGATGGGTACCTTTTTCCAATATTCAAAAGAAAGACCTATGCTGATTCTAAATCCTCATGCAATTTTTAGGTAAAAGTCAAATTTCTCTTTAGGGAATATTCATGACCATTATCATAGAAACAGAGAAAAAAGAAGCATGAGTAGGCCATTCGGTCTTTCAAACCTGCTCCACAATTTAATACAATCATGGCTAATCATCCAACTCAGCATCCTGTTCCTGCTTTCACATATATTGGGGTGGCATGGTGGCTCAGTGGTTAGCACTACTGCCTCAGAGCACCAGGGGCCAAGGTTCAATTCTAACCTTGGATGACTCTCTGTGTGGAGTTTGCACGTTCTCCCTGTGTCTGTGTGGGTTTCCTCCCACAATCCAAAAATGTGCAGGTTAGGTGAATTGGCCATGCTAAATTACCCATAGTGGTCAGGGATGTGTAGGTTAGGTGCATTAGTCAGGGGTAAGGGAATGGGTCTGGGTGGGTCACCCTTCAGAAGTTTGATGTGAACTTGTTGGGCTGAAGGGCCTGTTTCCACACTGTAGGGATTCTAGTCTATATATTTTGATTCCTTTAGCCTTAAGAACTATATCTAACACCTTGTTGAAAATATTCAATGTTTTGACCTCAACCACATTTGTCAGCTAAGAATTCCACAGGTTCAGCACTCCGGGGTTCAAGAAATTCTCCTCATCTCAGTCCTAAATAGCCTACCTAGTATTCTTAAACTGTGACCGCTAGCTCTGGACTCCCTAGTTTTTGGAAGCATTCTTCTTGCATTTACCCTGTCTAATCCTGTCAGAATTGTATAATTTACCATGAGATTCCTCCCTCATTTTTTGAAACTCCGGTGAATATAGTCCTCTCTGATCTATTCTCTCTTCATACATCAGCCCAGCCATCCCAGGAAGCCATCTGGTAAACCTTTAATGCACTCTCTCTACAGCCAGAACATATTTTTCTCAGATAAGGAGACCAAAACTGCACACAGTATTGGACGTGTGGTTGCACCAAGGTCCCGTACAATTGCAGCAAGTCACCCCTGCTCCTATACTTGAAACCTCTCACTATGAAGGTCAACACAACATTTATCTTCTTCACTGCCTGATGCACCTGCCTGCTTACTATCAGTGACTGATATACAAGGGCACACAGGTCTCATATCATCTCCACCTTTACCAATCTATCACCATTCACATAATAATCTACTTTCCTGTTTTTGCTACAAAAGTAGATAACCTCACATTTAACCACATTATACTTCATCTGTGATGCATATTGATGCTAATCCTTCCATATCCTGTCTCAGCATGTTTTTTCATGCCTTCATCTGAAGGGACATTAAGGCATTTATTTATTATGGGCTGAAATTTTTTTTTTCAATTTTTGGCAAAGTGCTTATTAATAGCATTAATATCCCCAATTTATTCTCTGAACCTATGGTTTTGTGAATTTCCATACTATTGTTGGTTCATATTCTTCCCATGATAATGCCAGAGTCAGTCATGTACAGCATGAAAACAGACCCTTCAGTCCTACTTGTCCATGCTGACCAGATATTCTAAACTAATCTAATCCTATTTGCCAGCATTTGACCCATATCCCTCTAAACCCTTCCTATTGATAATCCATCCAGATACTTTTTATATGCTGTAATTGTACCAGCCTCCACCACTTCCTCTGGCAGCTCATTCCCTAACATACCACCCTCTGTATTAAAAAGGTTTCCCCTAAGGTCCCTTTAAATATTTCCCTTCTCAACATAAACTTATGCCCTCTAGTTTTGGATTTCCCTTCACTAATGAAAAGACCTTGGCTATTCACCCCATCCACGTCCCTCATGATTTTATAAACCCTGTAAAGTCACCCCTCAGCCTCCAATGTTCCAAGGAAAACAGTACCAGCCTATTCGGACTCTCCCTATATTTCAAACCATCTAACCTGGCAACATCCTTGTAAATCTTTTCCGAACCCTTTCAAGTTTCACAACTTCCTTCTATAGCAGGGAGAACAGAATTGAATGCCATATTCCAAAGTGGCCTCACCAAATTCTTATGACCTCCAACTTCTAAACTCAATACAACGATCAATAAAGGCAAGCCTACCAAATGCCTTCCTCCCTATCCTGTCTACCTGCGACTCCACTTTCAAGGAACTATGAACCTGCACTCCAAAGTGTCTTTGTTCAGGAACACTCCCCAGGACCTTACCATTAATTGTATGAGTCCTGCCCTGATTTGCCTTTCCAAAATGCAGCACCTCACATTTATCTAAATTAAACTATCTGCCACTCCTCAGCCCATCGGCCCATCTGACCAAGTTTCAGTTGTACTCTGAGGTAACCTTTTGGGTGCCCACTGTACCACTAGTTCTGGTACCATTTGCAAACTTACAAACCATGCTTCCTACATCCACATCCAAATCATTTATATAAATGACAAAAGTCAGTAGATCCTGCACCAATCCTTGCAATACATTTCTGGTCACAAGCCTTCAATCCGAAAAGCATCACTACACCAGCACCTTCTGTCTTGTACCTTTGCACCGTTTTGTATCCAAATAGCTAGTTCTTCCTGTATTCCATGTGATCTAACCTTACTATCTCCTTGTCACTTGTGAAAACTCCCCTGCCCACAATTTCCTATCTCCTCCTCTGGAATCCACCCTTATGTTTTGATTTTCCCTTTCACTATTACCATTTCACGAACAAACCAGTCAATAAACCCCAAACCCAGATTTGAGTTTCCTGCTTTCCCCTCGATTCCACGTACTGGTACGGCCCCTGACCAAAACCCCCACACACCTAGGAACAACCATGTCCCATACTCTCATACTTAGAAGATGGATCCCACCTATGAACGGTCAAACTTCAAAATGAACTCTCCACACAGGCCCGATGTTGTACCTGTAATCCCTGAACTAGTTGCACTTGGCTGTTGGATTGACCACGACCAAATCCCTCTTCTGCAAAGACACAGATTCTCGGATTTTGGTAGGCCTAAGGGCCTGACTGATTGCGGCCAAGATCCTGAATTGTAATCGGATCAGCCCCTTGACTAATTGTGGCCATAACCTTTGACTGACTGCAGTCACCCATGACATCACAAAGATCTTGTCCCCTTTAACTTTCAGACATGGTCATTTAGTGGGAGCACATGCAGTGTGTTTGCCATGTAAGCTGCTAGGTATGCTGTTGACATCATATGGTGCAATGCAATAACATGTCCACCCCTTGAATGTACCTTGCAGATTTTTAGATGTTCTAAAGTTTACACATTCAAGTGAAGAGCGAATATTTTGGTATATCATACCTTCAAACAGCATCTTCCTCAATCTCAGCAAAACAATGGAGCTGGTCATTGACTTCAGGAAGCGAGGTGGAGGGCACAATGATGCCTATATCAGTGGTGCTAAAGTGGAAATGATCGAAAGCACCAAGTTCCCAGGGGTATGATCACCAACAATCTGTCCTGGTTCACCCACATTGATGCGAGGCCAAGAAAGCTCAACATCGCCTCTACTTCCTCAGGAGACTAAGGAAATTTGGCATGTCTGTAAAAACTTACATCAATTTTCAGCTATGCACCAGTGAAAGTATTCTATCCGGATACATCATGGCTTAGTATGGTAACTGTTCTGTCCAGAACCATAAGAAACTACAGAGTTTCAGTCCAGTCCATCACGCAAACCAACTTTCTACCCATTGACTCCATCTACAGTTCTCATTGCCCCAGAAAGGCAGCCAACATAATCAAAGACCCCTCCCACTCCAGTTATAATCTCTTCCAACCTCTTCTGTATGGCAGAAGGTACAAACGCTTAAACACACATACCAAAAGATTCCAGAACAGCTTCATTCTCACTCTCATTTGACTTCTGAATGAATCTCTCTAATTCTAAATTTAATGTTAATCGCGCTCTTCGTGCACCATCTCTACAGCTGTAATTTTATACTCCTCGCTCTGTTCTATCACTCTATTATCTTTGTATTGTATGATCTGCCTGTACTAAAGCAAATCAAATCAAATACTTATTACAGTTTCTACCGATTACTATAAAGCTTTTAGGCTTCATTTGAATAATATCATGCTTTACTTAACACATCAGTGTTTCCCAGGATTTCTTTTCTAAACCAGATAGATAACTGTATATTTTTGAGGTACAAAGCTGTTGGTAGGAAAATTTCCGAATTTATCAAGGGAAATCAGGTTCAGCAATAGACAAAAGTTTACTCTCTCAACCTACAGAAAAGGCCATACAAGTATTGGCCCTTTACGTCTCTGTCTTGTTTCAAGCTGTCAATGGGGACACAGCTGACACAAACCAGGCTTCCATGTTGTGCACTGTGTCTTAAGTGGCTGCCACTTCACAAATAGTCACAAGGATAAGAGTATTAATTCAGACAAGTATTCTGTCAAATGGAAAGATTGCCAAATGCCTTTAAGATATCAAAACAGTATTCAGTCACTGAATAAAAAATGCAGGAACGAACAACTAAGTTGCAACTTACAAAGATTTTTCAATTTTGAAATCAAGATTGTAATAGAGTCTATTCTCAGTTAACACACAGAAAATGCTGGAGGAAGTCAGCAAGTCTGGCAGCATCTGTGAAGAACAGACAGTGTTAATGCTGGAGGAACACAATAGGTCTGGCAGCATCTGTGAAGAACAGACAGTGTTAATGCTGGAGGAATGCCATACTTGCTGAATTTCACCAGCAATTTCAGTTTTTCTTACAGGCTTCCAGCATCTGCAGTTCTTTGTTCTATTTTCAGCTGCTATTGTCTGTCTCCTTTTCAAAAATGTATAAGTGATAAAGAATTTTTCAGATTTGGCCAATGGAAAAATGTTTACAGGTTATGTTCCACATTAATATTGATTCAAACACCTGTGGAATGGTGCAAACAATTCAGTTATATTTGCATTTCAGGAAAGATTTATTTAAAAATAATTAGAACTAACACACCAGTTTGTGGCCATGGAAGGTACTAAAAAATTCTATGGATGGAGGCTCAATTCATGGGTCTGATCGTTTCCAGTAGAAAAAACAGTAAATCTCGCAAATGACTCATACTGGTTCAACTCAGACTGTATACCTCAAAATGGACAACCAATTTCACCAGTGCATTAATTTGAATATATTACTGTTTCTACTACCTGGGTTGCTGAGTAATGTTTGGAAGAAATTCCAAACGAGGAAAAGCCTGACTCTGGGGAAGCTGTGGTACTGATTTGAGTGAGTTTCAAGTTTTGCTGCATGCTCACCACCAGGCCATTGTGAAGGGACAGCATTTGCCATTATCTATCCAGTGAGAATGTAAAGAGCAGAAGAATGAGGAAGCAGAGGAAGAGTTGGACAAAGCATGTGCATAGAGGTGATCATCCATTCTATGTTGGAAAGGATGTATTTTAAGCCCTGGTCAAAGATCTGTACAATTGTAGTGTTGGGGACTCTTCCATGTTTCTTGATAAGTAAGTGCAGGCATTCTGGTTGCTTTCCACAGCATTAACATCTGTACATATACACCCATCAACCATCTTCTGCCACCCTTACCTGTCCCTCTGCAGCAGGAGTAGCGTGCAGCCTCTTAAAGTGATCTGGCACCTGGGCTATGCTCCTTATCCTGGCTCCCATGCACTTTTTTCCTTTTTACTTATCCACCTCTATGAGCCTGTTATCTATTGGGAATGAATTAAAAATAACAAATTAATGCCATCATAAGGACATGAAGGTAAACTCACTCATCTTAATAATTGATGACAGATTGCTCAGCTTCTTTCTGCTCTGCAGTGATGCTTTGAGAGCAGCATCCTGACATTGACCATTTTGTTACCTAAACTCACTTACTTCCTCTGTAGCAGCTTGGAGAGCTCCTGCCACACTGCATATGAAGGATATTTCTCATTTTCTCCATGTCTTACAGAAAGACCTCCACTTTATTGTCTAAATACATTGATGCATGTTCATCCATTACTCAGTGTCAGGATCCAGTAAAGACTTCTTTTTCAGAAAGGCTGTACCAATTCTTGCAGCAACAATGCACTTCCCCTCAGAGATGCAGGCTGCCTTCAAGCATTAGTCCCTCGCAATATCAGGTCTGCAGTGAATGAACTAAGTCAGAAGCACTGGCCAAGTACATTAATTATCTGAAACATTAAGCAAAATCAATAGGCACTGGTACTTTGTACTTTGATCTTCATCCCCATTTTCAATAATTATCAAATTTCTCGACCTTATATTGAAGGTTTAGCAAACGTTATTGTTAAAATTCCCACAGTTGTTTTCAAACCTCTTGTTAGCCTCCCCTCCCCTCCCTATTTCTACCATGTCCTTCAGGCATCTGTCCCTCTGAAATCTCTGCACTGCTCTAATCTTAGTCTTTGTCATATTTTTTTCAATATTTTTTGTCAGTACTCACACTGGAAAATGACAATGTTGTCAAGGAGAATACTGAGGTACAGGCTATCAGACTAGATGGGATTGAGATTCATAAGGAGGAGATGTTTGCAATCTGGAAAATGTGAGAAAAGATAAGCCCCCTGGACTGGATGGGATTTATCCTAGGATTCTCTGGGAAGCTAGGGAGGAGATTATAGAACCTTTGTCTAGGGTCTTTATTTCATCATTGTCTACAGGAATAGGACCAGAAGAATGGAGAATAGCCAATGTTGTCCCCTTGTTCATGAAGGGGAGTAGGGACAAACCTGGCAATTATAGATCAGTGAGCCCTACTTTGGTTGTGGGTAAAGTGTTGGAAATAATTATAAGAGATAGGATTTAAAATCATTTAGGAAGGAACAATTTGATTAGGGATAGACAACACAGTCTTGTGAAGAGAAGGTCATGCCTCACAAACCTTATTGAGTTCTTTGAGAAGGTGACCAAAGAAGTGAATGTGGGTAAAGTGGTTGATGTAGTGCATATCGATTTCAGTGAAGCATTTGATAAGGTTCCCCATAGCAGGCTATTGCAGAAAATATGGATGCATGGGATTGAGGGTGATTTAGTGGTTTGGATCAGAAACTGGTTAGCTGAAAGAAGACAGAGGGGGTGGTTGATGGGAAATGTTCACCCTGGTGTTCAATTACTAGTGGTGTACCGCAATGATGTGTTTTGGGGCCATTGCTGTTTATCATTTTTATAAATGACCTGGATGAGGGTGTAGAAAGATGAGTTAGTAAATTTGCAGATGACAGTAAGGTTGGTGGAGTTGTGGACATTGCTGAAGAATGTTATAGGTTACAGAGGGACATAAATAAGCTGCAGAGCTAGTCTGAACAGTGGCAAATGGAATTTAACGTGGAAAAGTGTGAGGTGATTCACTTTGGAAGGAGTACCAGGAATACAGAGTACTGGGCAAATGGTAAGGTTCTTGGTGGTGTGGATGAGCTGATAGTTCTCATTATCCATGTACATTGATCCCTGAAAGTTGCCACCAAGTTGATAGGGTTGTTAAGAAGGCAGATGGTATGTTAGCTTTTATTGGTAGGGGGATTGAGTTTCAGAGCCATGAGGTCGTGTTGCAGCTGTACAAAACTCTGGTGTGGCTGCACTTGGAGTATTGCGTACAGTTCTGGTCGCCGCATTATAGGAAGGACGTGAAAGTATTATAGGAAGCATTGGAAAGGGTGCAGAGGAGATTTACCAAGATGTTGCCTGGTATGGAGAGAAGGTCTTATGAGGAAATGCTGAGGGACTTGATGCTGTTTTCATTAGAGAGAAGAAGGTTAGGAGGTGACTTAATAGACATACAAGATACTCACAGGGTTAGATAGGGTGGACAGTGGGAGCCTTTTTCCTTGAATGATGATGGTTAACATGAGGGAAACATAGCTTTGAATTGAGGGGTGACAGATATAGGACAGATGTTAGAGGCAGGCTCTTTACTCAGAGAGTAGTAAGGGTGTGGAGCGCCCTGCTTGCAATAGTAGTAGACTCGCCAACTTTAAGGGCATTTAAATGGTCAATAGACAAGCATATGGATCATGATAGAATAGTATAGGTTAGATGGGCTTCAGATTGGTTTCACAGGTCGGTACAACATCGAGGGCCAAAGGGCCTGTACTGCGCTGTAATGTTCTATGTTCTGCATATTCCAAGTTTAACTGATACACCATATCTTCAGCTGCCTAGAATTAGAATCTGGAATTTCTTCCTTGAAACTCTTTGCCCTTTTCCATCCTTTAGGATTCTTGTAAACAAAAACAAGATTTTTGAAACAATATTCATTACCTTACACAGTGGCATACTTAATTCTCTTCTGAAGCACTTTGGGACATTTTACTAAATTACTGGAGCTATGTAAATCTAAGTTGTTGTTAAAATAGTTGTTTATATATACACATTGTATTGGCCTTGTATCAGGAGGATGCCATTGCTACCAAAACCAATATGTTGATTATGTTTCTGTGCTGTGTAAGTGCATAAGCTTACTGATTCTTTTTATCCAAATTTTGTGTAAAAACCAGGTGCAATAAAACTAACTGCACCCTGAAGATGGTTACACGAAATGCAGCAAAAATAGCCGACCAGTTTTAAAGCACTTTCCATTTCACATACAGCAGGTTAAAGTTATTAACTTGGGAATGGCTCTCAATTGTTGATGCTTTTAATACTTGCCCAGGGAATTGAACCAATTCCTTCTTAATTTGCCTTTATTCTTGCTCACACCACTGGTCAATGCCTTGGGATGTTTTCCCACATTAAAGATGCTGAATAAATACAAGTCATCGTGACTGTTTTCATTTATTTGGTGTAATGTTTGAACGAGTCAGCAGAATTAAATTAAGTGACTGTTTGAGATAATTGTATATTTTGTTTTGCAATCTTTTTGAGGTGTGACACTTTGACGTGTGAGAACTTCATGTGATTTGATGCACAGTAACATATTCCTCTGAGACATCAACAATAAAGTTTGTGGAAAGGTAGCAGCAAAAACTATGGGACATGAAAATATTTATTTTGCAATAGCTGCCTTACATCCACAAAGTTAAAAGAAATTCTAATGGGAGGGGAATGTCCTGGCAGTCTATAAATATTTAGACCACTGTAAAATTGACCAATTTAAATGAGCATTTCAATACAAACTTGTTTTCTGAAGGCAAGCCAGATGTGATGGCAAGGAAACCTGATATTTGAATTTGTTTCTCAAGCATACTGGAAATGTTGATACTAATGATGTTTTAATTACTTTGGTAACCACAGGAGACTGAACATAACGAGTTTTATTCTCTCCTCAGGAATTACAAGCAGGGTGTATTGGGTCCCACATCACGACAGAGACCAAACATCCTTTCAAAGCATTAGATCTTTTTACAAATAAACAGTATGCTGCACAGCATTCCAGTTGGGTGAGACTTGAGAGCTATGTTTTTATTTTTGAATTGCCATAAAGGAAAGAGAAATTGAAAGAATAACCTGCATTTTTAGGGTTAGTTTATGATCGCAGGATATTCCCAAGCACTCTAAGCCATTGAATTGCATCTGCTTATTGCAAGAAACAATATGGAGTTAACAACAAGGAAAGAATGCACCAATATTGTTTGATTGAGAGCTTGTTATCTTACCTAAAGTGCACATCTTTTCATTAATTCTACTGTACACATATATAAGAAGAAAGATTAAAATAAAAAAGCATTATTTCTTCTTGGAAGGAAAATATTGCAAGGCCTCCACAAAAAGGTATTCCAACTCTATATAGAATTTAGTGAGACTTTGTTTAGATACTGATGCGTATGTTGTAAATGTATTATTTAATTTGGTTGGTCGGTCAGTTAGTAAAGGACTGAAGGACTCATGTATGCCATAGACTGGAGCTGTAAAGAAGTTTAAAAAAAAATTCCAAGTTATTTCATAGCAGGTTTGAAGAAAATGTGTTTATACTTATTTATAATAGATTAAAAAGAGTAATAGACTGTACAGAGATTTTCATGCATGGCTGTTCCAGATTAGCTAAGAAGAAGCTGTTTCCACGAGCAACAAGGGTTCTCAATAACCTGAAAACACAGACCTAAGAAAATTGGCAAACAAACCAAGTGGAACTTGGGAGAGTTAATTATTACCCAGAACCTACTGCCTGGATGGTGGTACTAGAAGATTCAACTGTAGCCTTCAGAAGGATTAAATGTATATTTGAAAAGGAAAAAAGAAAATTCAACTATGGAGATTGAGCAGGGAATTGGGATGAGTTTGGTAACTATTAAATAGAGTAGGCACAATGACCTCTTTGTATGGTGCAAAATTCTGTTGGAGACATTTTAACCCCAGTTAGATATTAGCTTTGGGTGCAGATGAGGAAATTATGGTTGAATAATGCAATTTTATCAGGAAGCCAACTCTATCCTAACAGCTAAAGTAAAACGAAGAACAATGGATGATGGAGATCTGAAACAAAAACAGCTGGAGAAAGTTAGCATGTCTGACAGCATCTGTGGGGAGAAAGCAGAATTTAAATTTTGAGTTTGTTGATTCTTCATCTTCTCTGATTTCTCCCCACAGATGTTGCCAGACCTGCTAAGTTTCTGCAGCAATTGTATTCTTTATTTGTTTCTAACCTGACAACTTCTGCTTTTCGCGATTTGTGTAGATCATGATATAACTGTTCACATGGCTCTGACATCATTAAGAGAGAATGAGCATGTGAAGAGAGAGGTCTTAGATACTACATTAGAGAGCAGTATTTAATATCATATGTACAGATATGAGTTTTAAAATGCTTAAGAGGTTGAAGAGCCTTATTTTGTGATGCGCAACCATGTTCAGGAACAGTGCATGCACAGAAACCCATTGACCAGAGATTTTCCAGATCAGTTTCTCATTGTTCAATATTGAGTTAAAGTAGGGTGGCAGCAAGGAAAAAAACTTCCAAAGCCAGGAACTGGTGAAAACAATTTCAGGGGACACCGCTGAAAAGGAGAAGACTTCAAAGTAGGGAAAAGAACTCTGAAGACTTCATTTGGGTGAGAATCAAAAAAACTTTGGAAAACGTCAAAGCCTAGTCATGAACCAGCAATATTCTGGAGAGGAGAAACACAGGATCAATACATGTCAGCAGGAAGAATGAAAAATCCACTTACCCAGAACAGTCAGGTGCACAAGTTAATATTTTGCCATTATCTCAATCATTTCATAAGCTAGAAGGTCGACAATGAGACCAGATGTATGATCTCTGGAAGTGACAATTTCAGCACTGCAGAACAGCTTCAGATTTACATGTGAAAGACCAGAGCTATGAGTTCTGAAGTAAGAGTCACACAGTTAAACATTAACTCTGTTTCTCTCTCCACATATGCTGCCAAACCTGCTGAGTTTGATTAGATTAGATTACTTACAGTGTGGAAACAGGCCCTTCGGCCCAACAAGTCCACACCGACCCGCCGAAGCATAACCCACCCATTCCCCTACATTTACCCCTGCACCTAACACTACGGGCAATTTAACATGGCCAATTCACCTGACCTGCACATCTTTGGACTGTGGGAGGAAACCGGAGCACTCGGAGGAAACCCACACAGACACGGGGAGAATGTGCAAACTCCACACAGTCAGTCGCCTGAGTCGGGAATTGAACCCGGGTCTCTGGCGCTGTGAGGCAGCAGTGCTAACCACTGGGCCACCGTGGTTCTTGAACATTCTCTGTGTTTGTTTCCAAATTTGAGTTCTTCCTAAGAAGCAACAACAGATTGCTTTCTTGCTCTGTCTTTACAACTCATCTTAGAGAGTGTGTGAGCTGAAGACTCACTGAAAGTCATCTCTATTACTCAGGTAGGATTCCGCGAGAGTATTTTCTTGCATTCCATCAAACTATCTAAAGCAAAGGGAATTCATCCAAAAGCAACTGTTCTGGAAAAATAGTCCAGTGTCAGCAAAATATGTGTCAGAATAGCTTTGGAATCAGAATATAATTCAGGCTGATCCATGGCTCACCCTTTTCTTTCATCAGCTAACTGTTACTTGGCCAAAATACTTTGAAGTTACTTTTGTAAACTCCAATCTGCTGTCAATAATCTTTTAATCTTTGTTTGAGCAAATTTGTTTTAGATGATATACCAATAATTTGTTTGTGTCTAAGGAAATCTGACTGACTTGCTGTTAATTTTGAACATGACACAGTCTAAGACCCAAAGGCATTCATCCCACCAATCTAGCTAAATTTAAAATTTATTGTGACTGGAAAATGAATGGATTATTTAGGATAAATCGGGACATACTGACATCCCTAACGCCAGTGCCATAGTTTATAAAGCTATTGTGCACCCAGTCATATGTTAGCAGTCCAGAGCTGCCCTGCACTTTTGCAGACATATATCCTGAGCATGGCTGTGAAGGAAAAAATGGTGTAGTCAGGAACCTGAAGATCCTGGTGGATAAGATGGTACAGATGGTTGTCCCAGTGGGTTGCCAGGGGAAGCTACACCACTCAATCTTGCCAGCCTCACCCAAGGTTTCCACCTGGAGCAGTGTTGTCTCAATAATCTGGAGAAACAGCCAACAGAGCAGCAAGACCACCATTCTTACAGGGTGTTACCATCTGTTTTCTGCTACCTCACACACAGACGAATGCTGTTACTGCACACACTCAGCACCGAGGTTTCTGCTCTACAACACTTATAACCTTGTGCAATATTTTGCCACTCAAAACCCCTCCAGATCACTAACCCAGCATGTATTGCCTTCCCTCATCACCTTTCCCCCAAAATGCATTCACACTAACAGCTGTACAACTACACACTTGCACCTCACTCAATCCCATCATTTCTCGCATTCCTGGAGAAAACTGGCCAAAACAATGCTGGAATAGCCAGGTCGCGTAATGGGATGTGATTTCCTCACCTCCTATAAATCCAGACATTTATTGGCAAAGACCAGGATCGCTCCTGTGGGGATGCCTGTGGGAATTCATCATTGTGGTAATCTCCCAGAACTGTGCATTTAATGTTAACATGCCGCAAATTCTACCCATTGTTTGTGACATTCTCATTTTATTTGCCAACTACAGCTACTAGTGGTAGGTCCACGGTGGCTGTGGTAAAGATGGCCACCCTCTAAGACGTGCCCTCTACCACCCCAGAGGAAGGCAGCATTGCTGTGTCACAGGAAGCACTGATAACACTTGGTCTGCATCAAGACTGTGTTTCTGGAAAGGCACAGCAGACCAGGCAGCATCTGAGGAGCAGGAAAATCGACATTTCGGGCAAAGGCCTTTCACCAGGATTGAGGCTGGGAGTCTTGGGGGTGGAGAGATAAATGGGAGGGACGTGGGGCTCGGGGGAAGGTAGCTGAGAGTGCAATAGGTGGATGGAGGTTGAGGTAAAGATGATAGGTCGAAATGGAGTTCGGGGCGGATAGGTGTGAAGGAAGATGAACAGATGGGACAGATCATGAGGGCGGTGCTGAGCTGGAAGGTTGGAACTGGGGTAAAGTGGGGGGAGGAGAAATGAGGAAACTGGTCAAATCCACATTGATCCATGTGGTTAGAGGGTCCCAAGGCAGAAGATGAGATGGTCTTTCTCCAAGCGCCAGGTGGTAAGGGAGTGATGATGGAGGAGGCCTAGAACCTGCATGTCCTTGGCAGAGTGGAAGGGGGAATTAGCCACAGGATGGTGGGGTTGATTGGTGTGGGTGTGCTGGAGATGTTCTCTGAAGCACTCTGCGAGGTCTGCAACCACCAGCTCAGAAACTGATACCTTGTTAGATATGTTTTCTCCATTAGATATGGAACTACCTGCTGATCAGCATTTCCCTGCAATGTCTCCACAGCTGAGAGAAATTACCAAAGTTCAGGCCACTCAGAGACCATGTATCTGCTCCATTCCAGGTAGGAGAGGACTCCATGGTGTTCATTGACTTGTCCAGGCAGATACAGGAGCAGCAGGCAGGTTTGTCAGAGTTACTAGGCAATGTGGCACTTAAGTTGCAGGACCACAGCAATAGTGTAGGGACTCAGCTGCCTTAGGCATGACATTGTCCTGCTACCTCCAGGGACAGCTGCCACAGAGAATCAGATCCAGCAGTCTGCTGGGTATGAGAGCAGACCTGCACTCGATCACTCTCTCCATTGATCAGTCATAACAGTAAAACATCAGAGAGACAAGGGACTCTGAGCTCACTCCAGATTCCCCTTCCTCCCAAGGAGACAAGATGACATCAGTGGGCATCCAGCTGGAGGAAGAACTACATATAGCCCCCACCACCTCCACCTCCAAACATTTCCTTTCAGGACACTCTCCAACCTACTCACCACATTCAACCGATGGGACGTCAAGTTGAGAAGGCATTCAGCTTGTTTGGACCTTTTGGACAAAAAATAACATTCCTGGAATCGCTAGTGTGATAAAGCTTAACAAGTTTAAGCAGTCCTTGGTTTTTATTTTCAGAGAGGTCTTAAATGACACAAACTCTGAAAAGTCTGGGGTGTAGGATTTTAGGGCCAATTTGATAATAGCTAACAGACACTGCCTCAGCAAAAAGGTTTTCAAGTTTAAAAAAGAAATCACAATTACATTGAAAGCGGGGGTGGCCAGTCCTGCCAGCTCAGCTTTTCTCTGGTTTGGTGTTTTTTATCAGTGTGTGAGAAAGGGCTGCTGGATGCACAGAAGCAGGTCCAGGCTGGTGCTCTCTCTCTTTGACTTTTACCCTGTAAGAACTTGTGTTTGACTTTACCTTTTGTGCCAAGGGCTTCCTAATGGGGATTGTAACAAGTATTTTGAACAGAATCACTAAGTTGGGATGATCTGTTGAGTTTTCGGAAAGGTTAAGTTATTCGGAATCTGTTTTCTGGTGTTTGTGTTTCATTCAGTAATCTTGTAAATAAATCCTGTTTTCTTTGAAATTAAGTGGTTTGACCAGCTGATTCTCTCCTGGAATATCCACTCTATATCTGCTTAAGGCAACTAGCAAAGTGAGGGTCTGGGCCACCTTCTTGAAATGTTTTGGGTGGGGGTCTGGCCTGGTCCATAACAATAGACCAAACCTTCAATGCCAATAGAAGCATTTAGTGATAGGGAAAGAGAGGAAAAGACCTTCTCAGGGGATATAATTGACACAGGTGACTCAATACCGTAAATATATTATTGTATTTGAAAATATATGTTCCCCTTTCATCATTGTCTGTGTATTCAATTCTCTGTCTTGCCATAATTGCAACATTAAAAGTACAGAGCCTAAGAACCCTCTGTGCTACACAATGTCCCAGGGTCCATGTGTGAAGCAAGCAACTCCATACGCAGGCATTGAACAAATGGGAGGTTGTGACTACATTGCTAACTAAGCTATATCTGTCCAGGTGGACTAACGTTCCTTTTGTATCATATATATCAGCAGGATTCAGTTGTTATCTTGCATGACATGTCAGGAATGCCTGAGGAGAGGAATTAGAATGCACACATTAATCCCTAAGGTGCCCAAAGATAGTTGCCATTGCACCCCAAAATCGGAGTAATGGGCGGCACCGTGGCTCAGTGGTTCGCAATGCTGCCTCACAGCGCCAGGGTCCCAGGTTCAATCCCAGCCTTGGGCGACTGTGTGGAGTTTGCACATTCTCCCCGTGTCTGCGTGGGTTTCCTTCAGGAATTCTGGTTTCCTCCCACATTCCAAAGATGTGCAGGTCAGGTGAATTGGCTATGCTAAATTGTCCATAGTTGCTAGGTGCATTCATCAAAGGGGGGGTGGGTTACTCTTCAGAGGGTTGTTGGGCCGAAGGGCCTGTTTCTACACTGTAGGGAATCTAATCTAATCTAATCTAACTGTAAGTGGATTGGAGATATGCTCTGATGGTTTGTAAGGCTGGCACATGTCAGATGCCAACATACATGGATGTGGGGTGTGCCTGGTTGCCAGTCGTGGAGTGTGCCCTGAGACATTGGTGCTGGATGTCCAAGATGGAGGCCTGGAGGAGCAAGCATCCAGCTGGAGTTACCGGGTACCCTGTCCAACTTTCATGTTGGGAATTCTTGGCATTGAGTTTCTCCACTGGGAGATAGGCTAGGAAACTGCTTGTGAGGCTAAGTAATGAGAAATCATTACTGTAAAAAGTCCTGTTTCCAATCACTAGTGAGAATCTCATCACAACTTTTGGAATTTAGTTGGAAAATGCAACTTCTTTCTCCTAATATTGAGAAAGACCTTACTTATTGCACAACTCTCCCAAATTTCTCACCATAGCCAGTGTCGTTCAGAGTCTGGGCAGATTCCACCTAAAAGTCTGAAGAATTTTCAAAGAGAAGCCACATAGCCCAGTTTTTGAGGGCATAAGATGATTGTAGTTTTGAACTGACAGAGCAGGTGACCAGTCAGAAGAGGAACAGCACAATGCTCTGTCTCTCTCTTTCTCTTTGCAGACCTCCCAGCAAAATGTGCTATCGAGAATCATCTTGACCACTAGGGGGAGTTTCTGAAAAGGATTTTCTTGGAATCTATCCCATGATCCAAAGCAAAGTGAATTCAGCCAACACTAACTACTCCAGAATGATACCTCAGTGCCAGCAGTTCATGTGCAGAGGACAACTCCAAACCGTTGAGACATTCTGTGATGTTACTTGGCCTAATGACTTTAAAGTTAACAGTGTACAGAGTTTACAGCTTATTTTTTTCTCAGATGTTGTGTTTTAATTTATTTTGACAGAATATATGTGTATAGATGTATAAGTCAACCTGTTTATTAATAATCTTTCATTTTTGTTTGAAGAAGTTTGTTTTTGATTATAAACAGTTAGATAAAGAAACCTGGAAAAATGTCTAAATATTGAATCTAATAGTGAACCTGATGCTGTCTAAGATCTATATAATGAGCCAAATCAGCAGCTGGGTTAAATTTAAAATTTGTTGTGACATGTGGAGTGGCTGTACTAGAAAAATAAACAGTGCACTCTTGGTTGTACTTGTAGACTGAGGAATCGAAGTGCTGCATTGTTAACCAGAAAGATACGTATTCATCTAGGTCTCTTAGAAAGAGCACATACAGTACTTCAGGATAAAATTAAGAGTGAATTGTGGAATGAATTTCCAAAGCTATTAAAAGATATAAGCAGTTTGAATCTGGAATGTCACATTCATCTACAAGGAGATGCCAACTCATCTGCTATACACTCCAAGGAAAAGTCCTTATCCTTCAATGGAAAAAGAAAAATCTCACTTGGACAACATGATTGAAAAATGGGGTCATATGACTAATGACTGAACCAACACAATGGTGCTCAGGACAAGTAATTATTCCCAAGGCAAATTAAGAAATTGGATTTTGTTTGGATTACATTCAGTTAAACAAAGGCATTAGGAAGAAAAACATCCTATTTCATCTGTTGATGACAGCTTGTTAAATTCAGCAACAAGCAAGTTTTGTACAAAACAAGATGCCACCATTGGGTTCTGGAGATACCCTGAGACCTAGAGTCAAGATTGCTGCAAACATGTATCACACCTTTTCAGTGGTATCACTTTAGCCAGCTACCATTAGGGATCTCCATTACATCAAAGATTTTCCAAAGCGAAATGTCTGGAATCCTGGAAGGGAGAAAAGAAATGACTTGGCATCTGGATGATGTCCGAGTACATCAGAAAATTAAAAAGGAGCACAACCAGAAAGTCAGGATGTGTTATAGTGACTACAAAATGCAGGCTCTTTTACGAAATGAGAAATCCAAATTCTCTTGAACTCATTGGAATATAAAAGACTGAGAGATGACCTGATTGAAATATGCAAGATTTTTAGAGGATTTGGCAGAGTAGTTGCAGAAAGCTTGTTTCCTTTTGCAGGAGAATCTTGGTCACACATATTTAAGAAGGGGATGAGGAGAAATTTATTGTCTCAAAGGGCTGTGAATCTGTGGAATTCCATATTACAGAGGGCTGTTGAGGTGGAGTCATGGAGTATGTTCAAAGTAGAGAAAGGCAATCTTTAATCAGAAAGGGGATTGAACATTCATGGAACAGCCATGATCTTATTGAATGACACAGAATATCTGATGTGCTGAATGGCCTACCTCTATGCCTATATCTTACAGAGTTATGGCTTCATGGTCTCTACAACAACAATTATATTTTTAGCGTACATTATCCAAGAAAAGTTGAATCCAAGGAAAATAAGAGCCATCAATGAATGTTCAGCACTAAATTTCATAAATGAGCCCTAGCATGTCTCCGAGATAGCATCAGTTCTAAGGAAGGGTCACTCAATCCAAAACGTTAACTCTGATTTCTCTTCACAGATGCTACCAGACCTGCCAAACCTTGCAGCAATTTCTGTTTTTGTTTCTGATTTACAGTATCCACAGTTTTGGCTTTTATGTCTTAGATATGGTGAGTCAAGCAGGAAAATTTATCCTACAAAGGTATGGACAGATGAATCAATTAACATCATGTTAAATAGATGTTCAAACACTATTGGATAAATGTTTAAACAGGAATGGAATTGACAATGCATGGATCATCAAGTAGGAACATTTGAAAGTTCTGTCAACCATAAGGAGGAGGCAAAAGAAAAGATTGCCCTTCGTTCCTGGAACAAACCTTGTTAAGCTCTAAGTTAACACAATGGAAAATTCAAAGCTATACTACCAACATTCCGCGATCTGAACTCAATTTTTAGACCATAGAAATAAGTCTTATGATTCAAAATTGTAAAAGTAAGCATAATGACTTGAATTCAATCTTCTAATGCTTTATATCCATTGCAGATCAATTTACATTGATTTAATCATGTACTAAACAAATGTTAGGATGCACATATTGGGTCTTGAAATTACTTTTATTTTTTACTCTAGAATTATCATGCCTGAAAAGGCAAATATATCACTAAAGAAATATAACACATTGAATTTTAAAAAGTCTTGCATAGACATCGGTGGTGGGCAAGTTGTTGGAGGGAATCCTGAGGGACAGGATGTACATGTATTTGGAAAGGCAAGGACTGATTAGGGATAGTCAACGTGGCTTTGTGTGTGGGAAATCATGTCTCACAAACTTGATTGAGTTTTTTGAGGAAGTAACAAAGAGGATT
>NC_057711.1:44183962-44185717 GCF_004010195.1 Chiloscyllium plagiosum
CTGACGGTCCTCTGCTTGTTTTTTCCAGAGGCCAAATTGGGTACCACGCACACTATGACCTAGCCGAAGGATAATGGCAAAGCAAGTTAACAATACGATTGACTGCATTTTGTTGCAACACTCGTGTCCGGCCGGAGGACACAGTCCTTTAAACTCGCCAAAGTCCAATTAGTCTGTTCTCAGGGTCTCTGTTCCTTAGATGCCTCTGTCAGAGAGGTTTGTTTGTCCTCCGTCGGTTGTGGCACTGGTCCCTTGACTCGAGTGTAATGTGTCCAGCCCTTTTCGGCCGTACGGACAGCCGTTTCGGTAGTCAAAAGTACCAGGAAGCGACCGTCCCAAGTTGGTTCGAGGGTACGTTGCTTCCAGCTTTTAATCAGGACCCACTGACCCGGCTTGACGGTGTGCACCACAAACTCGAGGGGCGGCATCTGTGCCAAAAGTCCCTGTTGGCGTAAACGAGATAGAGCAGACCCCAGAGCCACCACATATTTTTGCACAAACATATCCCGAGACTCGAATACAGGAGGTTCCCCCTTCGGCCCATGGAACGGGAGGCCAAACAGCATTTAGAAAGGGGAGACGCCCAAATCCCGCCTTGGCTGGGTGCGAATTTGCAATAGGGCAAGGGGTAGGCATTTGGTCCAAGGCAAGCCAATTTCACTAATGAGTTTATTTAGCTGCTTTTTGATGGTCTGGTTCATTCTTTTGACCTTGCCCGAGGAGGGGGGATGCCAGGGGGTGTGCAAATCCCAGTCAATCCCCATTGCTTGCACTACATTCTGGAGGACGGTCGAGGTGAAGTGGCTCCCCTGGTCAGAGTCAATAGCGCGGGGTAGCCCAAATCGTGGGATGATTTGTTCGAGTAGAATTTTGCTAACCTGAGTTGCCGTTGCCGTGGCAGTGGGGAAAGCTTCCACCCATCCTGTCAGGTGATCTACTATTACTAATAGATACTTCAGGCGACCTATGGGGGGGAGGTCAGTGTAATCTACCTGGACATACTCAAACGGCCTATAGGCCGGACTCCTACCCCCTTGTCTTGCATGCTGCCGCAGCCCCCTTTTGTTAATCTTTCGACATGTTATGCAATCTCCTGTGACCTGCTTGGCTACCGTGTACAGACCAGGGTGAGCATAACGGCGCAGGAAGGCATCACACAGTGCCTGGGCGCCCCAGTGACCCCCTTGGTGTAGACGGGCAATAATGTCCCGCGTCAACGGTCGATTTAGTTGCTGGCGGCCATTGGGTAAGGTCCACTTCCCTTCCCTATCCTTTCTACCCCCCAGAGACGCAAGAAGAGTTTCTTCTTTGTCAGTAAACATGGGCACTTCGGTAATTTCGGATATCTGGGGAATCCTTACCAGGCAGTTTCGGCAGTTTATCCCCATCCCGGCCAATTTTGCCTGTTCATCTGCCAATTGATTCCCAAGGGTCTCTATTTTATCATCTTTATCATCTTTCTTCACATGCACTACAGCAATCTCTTGTGGCAGCAACAAATCCTCCAAGATCATGGCTACTAGTTCCTCGTGGACCAACTCCTTTCCTCTGCTATTTATCATTCCCCTTTCCTTCCAGATCTTCCCAAAGGTGTGTACTACCCCAAAGGCATACTTAGAGTCAGTGTAGATTGTCCCGGCTATTCCCTTTAAATTCCTCAAAGCCCGGTGCAAGGCGTACAATTCGCACGTTTGTCCGATCCTCCCCTGACTTCCCTAATCCATTTGTTCACGCTCCATTTCATACATCCCTTCT
>NC_057711.1:44187774-44257082 GCF_004010195.1 Chiloscyllium plagiosum
GAGGGGTGACCTTATAGAGGTTTACAAAATTATGAGGGGCATGGATAGGATAAATAGACAAAGTTTTTTCCCTGAGGTCAGGGAGTCCAGAACTAAAGGGCATAGGTTTAGGGTGAGAGGGGCAAGATATAAAAGAGACCTAAGGGGGCAACTTTTTCACGCAGAGGGTGGTACGTGCATGGAATGAGCTGCCAGAGGATGTGGTGGAGGCTGGTACAATTGCAACATTTAAGAGGAATTTAAATGGGTATATGAATAGGAAGAGTTTGGAGGGATATGGGCCGGGTGCTGGCAGGTGGGACTAGATTGGGTTGGGATATCGGGTCGCCATAGACAGGTCGGACCGAAGGGTATCTTTCCATGCTGTACATCTCTGTGACTATATGACTCTATGACTCTATATCCTAGATTTCATGACCAGTCAACAAGTGCTTTACAGTCAATGAAATAGGTTTTCCATATCATGCTGTCAAATTATGGTAATGTATAGAGTGCCAAACCAAATTTCATTTCCACACAATCAGATAATCTGCCTTTTTTTAGTGATGGTGCCTGATGAATAAAGATTAGCCAGGACACCGGGATAATTCCATTATTTTGAAATAATGCCACTTGTTTTAAAGCATCGACCGAAGCAAGCAGATTAACATCTCACCCAATAGATAGCACCTCTCACTGTCTCAATACAGCACTGTCAAGTGAGCCTTGATTTTTTGCACTCAAGTCCTGCAGTGGGCTTTAACCTGTGACTCAGAATAAGACTGATTGGTTGGAGCGACAGCTAGAGGCTATAAGGAATTTACAGGAACTCAGGTGTGTGATAACTGGCAGTTGCAGGAAGGGAGAAAAACCACAGATAAAATCAGGTAAATGGGTTACCTCCAGAAAAGGTGGGAGAGCGAGACAGGTAGTGCAGGAGTCTGCTGTGGCTATCCCCATCTCAAACTGTTTGGAAAATGTAGGGGGTGATGGACTCTCAATGAAACGTAGCACTGACAGCCAGGATTCTGGTACCAAGACTGGCTCTAATGTGTCGACGGGGTATGCCAGGTTCCAAGCGATCAATTGTGAGAGGTGACTCTAGTCAGAGGCACTCCAGTCAAAGCGAGACACCAGAATGGTATGTGCCCCTCTGGTGCAAGGATCAAGAATATCTTGGACGGGGTGCAGAATATTCTCAAAAGGAAGAGGGATCAGCAAGAGGTTGTTGTACACATTGAAACTAATGACATAGCATGAGAAAAGGACAAGATTCTGAGGAGAGAAGAAGGAAGTTTAGGCAGAAATTTTAAAAGTAGCTCAAGGGTAGTAATATCTGGATTTCTCCTGGTGCCACAAGCTAGTGAGGGTTGGAATAGGAGAACAGAGCAGATGAATGTGTGGCTGAGGAGCTGGTGCAGGGGAGAAGGATTCACATTTTTGGATCATTCAGGGGTAGAAGTGACCTGTATAAGAAGGACAGATTGCTCCTAATTTGGAAGAAGACTTATATACTGGCAGGAAGATTTGCTAGAGATGCTCAGAAGGCTTTAAACTAGTAAGGCGGGAGGGTGTGGAACCCAGGGAAATAGTGAGGAAAGAAATTAATCTGAGACAGATACAGTTGAGAAAAGATGCAAGTCAGTCAGGGCAGGCAGGAATAACGCAGAGAACAAGGTAGGACTGATTAATTAAACTGCATTTCTCTCAATGCAAGAGACCTGTAAAGTAAGGCAGATGAATTCAGGGCACAATTAGGAACATGGGATATCACAGCAATTACAGAGAGATGGCTCAAGGATGGACAGGACTGACAACTTCATGTTCTGATATATAGATGGTATAAGAAGGATAGAAAGGGAGGCAAGAGAGGAGGGAGGTTTGGCGTTTTTGATTAAGCGTAACATTATGACTGTACTTAGGAAGAATATGTCCAGGAAAGTTATTTGGGTGGAACTTTATTGGGATTGTACTACAGACCCCCCAATAGTCAGCAGGAAATTGAGAAACAGATTTGTAAAGAGATCTCAGTTATTTATAAGAATAATAGAGTGGTAATTGTAAGGGATTTTAACTTTCCAGACATAAACTGGGATTGCCATAGAGTTCAGGGCTTGGATGGAGATAAATTTATTAAGTGTGTACAAGAAAACTTTCTGATTTGGTCTGTGAATGTATCTTATAGAGAAGGTGCAAGACTTGACTTACTCTTGACAAATAAGGCAGGGCAGGTGATGAAGTTGTCAGTGGGGGAGCATTTTGGGGCAGCAACCACAATTACATCAGTTTCAAAACAGTGATAAAAAAGGATAGGCCAGGTCTAAAAGTTAAAGTTCTAAGTTGGAGGAAGGCCAATATTGATGGTATTAGGCAGCAAGAACTTTCAAATGTTGATTGGGGGTGAATGTTTGCAGGTAAAGGAATGGCTGGAAAGACAACATTCCAGAAACAGTATATTCCTGTTAGGGTAAAAGGCAAGTCTGGTGTGTAGGGAATGCTGGATGACTAAAGAAATTGAGATTTTGGTCAAGAATAAGAAAGAAGCATATGTCAGATAAAGACATCAGAGATCAAATTAATCCTTAGAGGAGAATAAAGGCAGTAGGAATATACTTAACAGGAGAGCAAAAAGGGAACATGAAATAGTTTTGGCAAGTAGGATTAAGGAGAATCCAAAGTGATTCTGCAAATACATTAAGGGCAAAAAGACAACTAAGGAAAGAATAGGGCACCTTAAAGATCAGCAAGGCAGCCTATGCGTAAAGCTGCAGGAGATGGGGGAGATTCAACATGAATATTTTTCATCAACGTTTCCTGTGGAGAAGGATGGGGAAATAAATAGCAACATGTTCAAAAATGTGTGTTTACAAAGGAGGAGGTGCTGGATGTCTTAAAATGCATAAAAGTGAATAAATCCCCAGGACCTTATTAGATGTATCCTAGAACTCTGTGGGAAGCTAGGGAAGTGAATGCTGGGCCCCTTGCTGAGATATTTGTATCATCGATAGCCACAGGTGAGGTGCCGGAAGACTGGAGTTGGCTAACGTGATGCACCTATTTAAGAAATGTGATAAAGAAAAGAGGGAACTATAGATCATTGAGACTGACATTTGTGGTGGGCAAGTTGTTGGAGGGAATCCTGGGGGACAGGATTCACATCTATTTGGAAAGGCAAGGACTAACTAGGGATAGTCAACATGGCTTTGTGTGTGGGAAATCTCACTAACTTGATTGAGTTAGTGTCACTAACTTGATTGAGTTTTTTGAAGTGGTAATGAAGAGGATTGAAGAGGGCGTGATCTATATGGACTTCAGTAAGGCCTTTGACAAGGTTCCTCATGGTAGACTGGTTAGCAAGGTCAGATGACATGGAATACAGGGAGAACAAGCTATTTGGATACAGAACTGGCCCCAAAGTAGATGACAGAGGGCAGTGGTGGAAGATTGTTTTTTCAGACTGGAGGCCTGTGACCAGTGGTGAGCAATAAGGATCCGTGCTGGGTCCACTACTTTTCACCATTATTACAAATGAACTGGATGTGAACATAAGAGGTAAAATTAGTAAGTTTGCAGATGACACCAAAATTGGAGGCACTGTGGACAGCAAAGAAGATTACTTCAGCGTAAACGGGACTTTGACTAGATGGACCAATGGGCCGAGGAGTGGCAGATGGAGTTTAATTTAGATAAATGCAAGATAAAGGCAAATCAGGGCAGGACTTATACACTTAATGGTAAGATTTGCCATTACTGGGAAGTATTGCTGAACAAAGACACCTTGGAGCGCAAGTTCATAGTTCCTTGAAAGTAGAGTCTCAGGTAGTTAGGATAGTGAAGAAGGTCTTTGATAAGCTTGCCTTTTTTGGTCAGTGCATTGATTATAGGAGTTGGGAGGTGATGTTGTGGCTGTACAGGACATTGGTTAGATCACTTTTGGAATACTGCATTCAGTTCTGGAGTTCCTGCTATAGAAAAGATATTGTGAAACTTGAAAGGGTTCAGAAACAATTTATAAGGATATTGCCAGAGTTAGAGGGTCTGAGCTAAAGGGAGAGGCTGAATAGGCTAGGGCTGTTTTCCCTGGAGCGTCGGAGACTAAGAGTGACTTTATAGAGTACTTTAGAAAATCATGAGGTGCATGGATATGTTGAATAGCTAAGGTCATTTCCCTGGGGTGGGGAGTCCAAACCTAAAGGGCATAGGTTTAAGGTGAGAAGGGAAAGATTTAACAAGGACTTAAGGGGCAATTTGTTTCAGGCAGAGGGTGATGCTTGTCTGGAACAAGCTACCAGAGGAAGTGGTGGAGGCTGGTAAAATAACAACTTTTAAAAGGGTAAATGAATAAGGAACGGTCTAGAGGCATCTGGGCCAAATACTGGCAAATGGGACTAGATTAATTTAGGATATCTGGTCAGCATAGATGAGTTAGACCGAAGGATCTGTTTCTGGTGCTGCACAACCCTATGACTTATGATCACAGTTATTTCAGCAAACAAAAGAAAAGGAGAAAAATGACAAAAACAGAAGGCGATAACTTGTTTAAATTAATTTTAAAGTCCTCTTGATCAATTCACAACCTGGAGGTCTGAGATTCCAAGGTTAACTTCATGTCAGGATGACAAATCAACTCATTAACTGGATCCTTATGAGAACATTTTCTATCCCGAAATAGCAGCAGCAAGATCAGCTCAGATTTATGGTACAAATCCAGCACAAGAGACTGAGAACTGTTTCGCAAAGTTAATGGTGAAAATCAGACAATGAGTCAATTTATAATATACAGCAAATTTCTTCTTTATAATAAGTTCTGGACACTTTAGTTGTTTATTTATGAGAGGCAAGCATTGCTGATAATGCCAGCAGTTATTACCTATTGCCAATTATCCCTTAAAAAATGACTCTGAATTGAACGAGTGAAGTTTGTCTGGTAAAGCTACTTCCACAATGTTTCTAGGAAGACTGTTCCAGGATTTTGCTTCAGTGACAGTGAAGGAACAGCAACATGCTTCCAAGTCAGGATGATTTGTGGTTTGGAGAGAAACTTGTTGATGGCAAGTTCCTCATGCACTGTTGCTCTTGCAATACCTACCATTTAGCAGGGCTAGAGTGAGAGATTATTAAAAAAACTTTCCCCTTGGTGGATTGCTGCATTGAATTTTGTAGACTGTACACAGTGCACAAATTATACATGAGTTGTAGAAGTACTGAATATTTAAGGCTATTGATCAAGCAGGCTTGCTTTATCCTGAATGGTGCCATGATTCTAGCCTGTTGTTGATTTTGCATTCACTTGATTAAGTAATATTCCTGACTTTTGAAGAATTTATTCTTTCATGGGGATGGGCATCACATTTATTGCCCATCCCATGACCCTTGAGAAGATGCCGGTGAGCTATTTTTTCAAACCACTGCAGTCCAAACGGTTTAGGTACACCTACTTTGCTGTTAGAGAAGGAGTTCCAGGGTTTTGACACAGTGACAGTAAAGACAATGCAGTTTCAAGTCAGGATGGTATGTTGTTTGAAGGGAACCTTGGAGTTGCTGGTGTTCCAATGTATTTAGGTGAAAGTGAGGATTGCAGATGCTGGAGATTAGAGTCGAGAATGTGGTGCTGGAAAAGCACAGTAGGTCAAGCATCATCCAAGGTACAGAAAAATCGATGTTTCGGGCAAAAGCCCTTCATCGGGAATTCATCAGCCCTTCCTGATAAAGGGCTTTTGCCTGAAACGTTGATTTTCCTGCTCCTCGGATGCTGCCTGACCTGCTGTGCTTTTCTAGCGTCACACTCTCGACTTCAATGTATTTGTTCATCACTGAGATTAAATGCAGGAGCCACTCCTGGGTCATTGGGTTAGGATGTTGAACGGCATTATCCTGGCAATGACCAACTTACAAACTACTGCAGAAGCTGACATCCAATTGAGATGTTCCCCACCAACACTCCTCACCCACCCCCCGACCCAATTCCCCCACTTTCAAAGAGTTCTAGGCCCATTTAAAGAGCAAGAAGCTCAGTAGCCTGAATTACATAGTTCTGCTGAAGAACCTGTAGGTCTGCGTCCACTGAGGCAAGTCTTGGTGAGTGGGTATCCGGGTGTCCTTCAAACAGAAGCACCATGGTTACTAGAGTTGTCATTGCCACAGGAGATCTTCCTATTGGCAATGAGAGTGGCCTTTAAGGAAGACCCCTTATGAATTCCCTGGGAAAACACCCAATAAAGATGAAATGGTTGGGGAGGTAAGTGGCCTTTAGTTGGGTCCTTACAAGGCTCAACTGGCGGCACAGTCAGTGTCTGTTCCACATAGGTTACTGTCACTGGTAATATACCATGATGGAAGTCAAATGTTGGAGTCCCCTCTTGCATACTACCAGTACTCTCATCTCCCAGCCTATTGCCATGGAGTTAAGAAAATTCAGCCCATTGGTCTGGAGTCAACGCCAATATATCCCAGGTCATCACTCTCCTCTGGGTGCCACCTTTGATTGGTCTGTCCTGCAGGTTGGAAGTTGAGAGTTTGGGGTGAGATCTTTGTCTTATTTGAATTTGATGTCAGGTTCACTACAAGGTTGATCCTTCTTTTATTCTTATAGTTTGGTTGGTGATTTGATACAACAGGGTGAGTTGCTAGACCATTTCAGATGACAGTGAAGAGTCCATCCTATTGCTTTGGGTTTGGATACTAGCCAGGTCAACCAATAAAAGCAGATTCTTCATGGAAGACTGTGAATGAGATTGTTTTATAAAGATCCAATAGTTTCAAGGTCACCATTCCAGACACTAGTCATTAATGGACCATTAATGATTCAGATCTTGTTTAATTAACTGAATTTAAACTCATCAGCTTCCATTGTGTGATTTGAACTCATTAGTCCAAGCTATTGGATTAATAGGCTCATAGCAAACTTAATATGCAATTGCTGTTGTAGAGATTAATACCAGTGGGTACCATTGTTTTACAAGCAGTACCTTGATCATTTATTTAAATGTTTTTGACTAACAATGCTTAAGACTGGATTAGTAACAATTTAAATTGAATTAAAATTCAATTTCAAATGTAATAACTGAACTGGAAAATAATAGAGGTAAATTCCATTGTTGTGAATAATTAGTTGGTCCCTTTCTACTTCAACAACTCATTAAGATCATAAAATGGAGGAGCAGAAATGGGCCATTCAGTCCATTGAACTGCTCTACCATTCAACGAGCTCATGGCTGTTCTAATCATCCTCAACTCCATTTGCTGCCTCTTCTCCATAATCCTTGATTCCCCTACCGATTAAAAATCTGGCTATCTCAGCCTCAAATGTACTTCATGACCCAACCTCAACTATCCTCTGCAGATCAGGAATAAATTCCTCCTCATCGATGTCGTAAAGTATGTTTTGCTTTATTCAGAGATTATGCCATACTGGGATCAACGTAGTGAACCTTCTCTGGACTGCCTCTAATGACAGTATATCTTTCTCCAGATAAAGGGCCCAAAACTGTTGGCAGTATTCCAGCTGTGGTCTGACTATTACCTTGCATAATTTTAGCAACACCGCTCTACTTTTACACTCCATTGCCTTTGAAATAAATGCAAACATTTCATTTGCCTTCTCTGTTATCTGCTGAAGCTGTATGCAAGTTTTTTTTTAGAATTCATTGATGTGGACTCCCAAATCCTTCTGTTCTGTAGCTCTAGTTTTCCTGCCAAAATTGATAATAATACATTTCCCCACATCTTATTCCACCTTCCAAGTTTTTATCCATTCACTGAACCTATCTATATACCTCTGCAGACTCTTTGTGTCATTCTAACCACTTGCATTCTCATCTATTTTTGTGTCATTCACAAACTTGGCTATAGTAAATTCACTTGTCTCACCCAAGTCATGCATATATTTTAAAAATAATTGTGGCCCCTGCATTGAACTCTGTGGCACACTAATAGTTCCAGGTTGCCATCCTAAAAATGCCTGCACTGCACCCAATTTTCTGCCTTCTATTAGTTAGCCAATCCTCTATTCATACTAATAGTCCTCCAACACCATGAGCTCTTATTTTATTAAGTAGCCTAATGTGTGGCATCTTATCAAATGCCTTCTGAAAATCTACCATTTCCCTGTATTTATCCTATTTGTTATATTATCAAAGAATTTGAGTAAATTTGTCAAGTATAATTTCTGCTGCATGAAGCCATGATGATTCTACTTCATCATATTATGTACTCCAAAATAGTCTGCAATGACAACTTCTATTAGACTGTAACATTTTCCCAATAGCAGACATTAAGCAAACTGGCCTATAGTTAGCTGTTTTTTTTACTCCTTTTTTTAAAAAAGACAAGTTACTTTGGCACAAAATTAGAAATTGTTTCAGAAACCCATCCAGTCTGGCAGGATTTCTGGAGAGAAAGCAGAGTTGATGTTTCAGGTCCAGAACATCTAGATGCAGTTCTGTCTGCATCTAGATGCAGATGCTGCCAGACCTGTGTGTTTCTCCAGTAATTTCTAATTTTGTTTCAGATTTCCAGCATCTGCAGTTTTGCCTTTGTAGTGAGTTGGCAGTTTCCCAATTCTCTTTTGCAGAATTTAAGGAATCTGTGCATGTAGTATCTCTATAATTAATTCCTTTAATATCCCGGGATGCACCAATCAGATCCAGGGAACTGATCAGTTTTTCACCCCATTAATATCTTTAGCACTTGTTCTCTAGTGATCATAAGCATAATTGATTCCAAAAAATTGAAATAAAATAATTATACATTGAGAAATAACTCTAATGTTGTGGTTAAAATAGATGAATTACGATTTTAACTTTTAGTAGTGTTGTAAGGCAGGCTGTAGTGGATAGGTGCACTACATACATCTCAATTAATGCTTCTTTTCAATGATGTAATTTGATCCATACCATTCATTTACATCAACATCAAAAAATAAAGCTACCTCGCATCTACAGTTTCACTGGAAGCATGAGCAGAGCAAAAATTTTCTTTTTGTTGGTATCATATATAAAGAATCTTTCTGCCATTGATTCTACTGGGTTTAAATCAAAGAAAATCCTCTTTACTCTCTGGATAGACCAGACATCTTGAACATTAAAAAAGACATATCAAGTGTGACATAAAATCCACAAGATCAATGAAATATTCTAAAAGACCATTTTTGAAAGGTAAGTTTATAGCTATTGCTGAGACAAGTAAAATATTTTACCTGGAAGCCAAAGATATTATGGATTTATAACACATCTTTATGACCAACTATTTTGAAATCAAATAAGACGTCTGGCCTGTGGGAACCTTTTTGTTACATATGTTTCAATAACCTTGACCTTTGTGCTGCAGCTGCATAAATAAGAAATGTTTGTTTTCAATAAGATCTTATAAATTGCCACAGCTATTGATGGGACCTTAACCCTTAAACTGGACACATGGTCAGTCAATTAATGCACAGTCATTACCTCCACCAGTGATGCGACTTGAAATCAGTGTTTATATCAGCAACTGATAGAGGCTAATAGAGGAATTCCAACCATTGTGCTAACAGGTTTGGAAGAACTGTGAATCTTTTATTTACATAGTAATTCATATAGAACCCCTTTTAGATCTGTCAGTGTCCTGTGTTGCTCCTTGGAAACTGGCACAGACATTGGACACAGACACAAGTACCTGCTTACCTCATACTTCGTTGAATGATTCTATGTCATAAAATGATCCGCCAGGTGATTGGTTGAAATTGTAATGCGAGAAAGAATTTGCAGTTGAATTTCCATAAGAAGTGGAAATTCATAGGAGTAACCTTATTTCCTTGTACAGCTTCAGTTGACAATTCATGGAAAACTAAAGAACCTGAGCACATTTTGTATGTTTACTTTGATTTTCTACTGAAATTATTATGAGAAATCTGAAGAACTCTTTGAAAAATAGAATGCTTGTTTTGATGGAGCAATGTTCATTTACTCAGGATTTCCAAATTACTTGAGGGCCAATCATTTCTTTATTAATGGTAGTCACTGTTGTTTTTTAGGCTTATATGTCACTCAGTTAGTGCATACCACGATTTCACACACTGAGAATAAAATATATTAAGATCTTAATCTCTTTTGGCAGTGTTGATTAAGGGCTAAAAGATAACCAAGATGTTGGGAGCATTCTCTGCTCTTTAAATAAATCCAAGCAATGATTCACATCCTCCCAGACATGTTCAATATTTCATCAAAAGCCCACACGTTCACTAATCCAGCTTTTATTGTACTGGAGTGTTGTTCTCAGTCGTGCACTCTAATGCAGCTAGGCATTTCTAGCACAACAAGAAAGCAAGAACTGCAGACGCTGGAGAGTCAGAGTTGATAAAGCATGGCACTGAAAAAAGCACAGCAGGTCAGGCAGCATCTGAGGAGCAAGAGAATCAACGTTTCAGACATTACCCTTAATCAGGATTGGAGAGGAGGAAGGGGACTGAAAATAAATGGTGAGGTGATGGGTGGGGCTGGAGAAAGATAGGTGTGATGGTGATAGGTGGATGAAAGTAGGAGGTGATGATGATAGGTTGTTGGGGAGGGTGAAGCGGATAAGTGGGAAGGCAGATGGACAGGTAGGTCAGGTCAAGAGGGCAGAGCCATGTTGGAGGGTTGGATTTGGGATGGGGTGGGGGGAAGAAAGATTTGGAAATTGGTGAATTCAATCTAGACACTGTGTGGTTGTAGGCTCTCAAGGTGAAAGATGAGTTGTTACTCCTGCAGTTTACGGGTGACCTTGTGTAGCCAGTGGAGGGCCAGAATGGACATGTCACTGGGGGAGTTGAAATTGTTGGTCACAGGAAGATGGGAGTAGAACATGCAGACCAGAGATATTCTCTGAACCATTCCACGAGTTTACGCTAGGTGTCTCCAATGTAGGGGAGGCCACATCAAGATGCAATAAATAAGGTGCAAGGATACACAAATCCGGAGGTGCGGGAAATGGAAGAGACGCAATTGAGGACACTGTTGATCACAGGGGAGAGGAAATTACAGTCCTTGAAGTAGGAGGATATTTGGGATCTCCTGGAGTGGAATGGCAGAGGAATTGGGAGTTGGGATTGTGTTTTTACAGGAGGGGGGATGGGAGGAGGTGTAGTCAAGGTAGTTGTGGGAGTCAGTGGGTTTGAAGTAGATGTCAGTGTTGATTTGGTCACCGGAGAAAGATATGGAGAAGTCCAGGAAGGCGATGGAGGTGTCAGAGATGGTCCATGGGAACTTGAGGTCAAGGTGGAAGGTCACGGTGCGGTGAATGAACTGTTCAAGTTTCTTGTGGGAGCATGAGGCAGCGCCGATGAAGTTATTGATGTCGTGGAGGAAAAGGTGGGAATGGTGCTGGTGTAGTGTTTTTGAAGAGAGACTGTTCCACGTATCCTACAAAGAGCTAGGCATAGCTGGGACCCATGGGGGTACCCATGGCCACCCATCTAGTTTGTAGGAAGTAGGAGGATTAAAAGGAGAAGTTGTTAAGGGTGAGGACCAATTCTGCCAATCACCTCACTCTTTGTTCCTCTCATAAAATCTTACCTGTATCAATTTTGTTAATAGTAGTGTGAAAACTCATTAACAGTACTGTGTAAACATTACATAGAATTCTCTAATTTCTTTAGGCACAGGTACAGGCTATTTGGACCAATAATTTTATGAAGTTAATGTTTATGTTTTGCAGAAGCCTCCTTTGACCTTATTTTATCTATCCCTGTTGGCATTTCCTACCAATAAGAATCCATCCACTTCTAATAGTCATAATGCAGCAGCAACACCGTACAATGTACAACTTAAGAAAACATGAGGGTGTGGCCTTTCTGATGATACATTACAACTATTTACTTGCATACACAAAAATCTGGTCAATGATTCAAATTTTAAGGAACGTACAATTTATAGTTAAATATTTTCACAGCTGGAGTGCACAGCTCAAGGTAAGAGGAAAAGTGCCTAATAGTCATAATGCAACATCATTCAGGTTATGTGTACTCCAAGGACTGCCATAGTCATAAGTTATGCCTATTACTGGAATGGGGCAGGTGGATGGGATGGAAAAATGGTGTAGGTACCTCTAAGACCAACAGTTATGTTCATGACTCAAAAACTGAATATCATCCTGAATATTATCTGTTACTAACATTGTAAAATACATTTTAATTGAATCACATGGAAAGTCCTGTGACAAGCCCCACTCCATCACCCCTCTGCGAAGAAATATTTTTAATGAAAAACTCCTGGAAATATTTTTCAATGGGAAAATCCTGGAAATCCCTGGGCAACAAAATAGTTGGGTTCACAGAATCACAGAATTGTTAATGTGCAGATGAAAGTCATTCAGTGAATTACTGATGCAGTGCCATTCTCCATTTTCCTCCATACTGTTCCTGGGAACAGATCGTGTTCCTCAAACATAAAGCAGAAAATGTTGTTGGTAAGGATGAGAGAAGCTTGCATATTTCTAGAAATGCTAATGTGGTTCTCCCACACTGTACACCTCAGTGCTGATCCCAACATAATCTTTTAAAATGTAAAGTAGCTCCATAGTACAGCAAAGTACAAAGGACTGTTCTTCTGACCATATCATTATACTGGGAACACTGCTGAGCCAAATAAATTCTTAGAAGCATCCAAAATATTGTGACCCTTGTTTTTATATACACTAAGGTCTAAATTGACAAGTTTCCTTTTCATTCACCAACTTCCACTAGCTTCTCGAGTGGAATCAAGTTTATGATTCTCATTTTCACTTTCAAAAGTTTCCATTGCCTTCACCTGTTAACATCCATGATCACTGTGATGCACACACTGGTTCTGTAAAATTGGCCTATATCTAGGCACGTGTTGACCCATGACTTAGATGGCTTAGCACCTGTTAACCAATCAGCCCTGTCCTCTCATGCAGTACAAATGTTGGTTTTTCCATTGAATTGGTATTCTTGAAAATCGTCCTGACAAGTGCGAGATACTTTTCCTTCAGTAATACTTAAATTGTTTTGTTTAGTTTCTTTTCATCAGTAATAAAGATTGGCTGCTTGTTGTGCCTTTGTTCAGTCAGTAATATCTTAGTGGAGGTGCCAATACATTCAGAGGTGCATTGGACGTGGTTCAGAGGAGGTTGACTGGATTGACCCCCAGAGTAAGTGGGTGTCTTCATGAGAGATTGGCTCATGAAGAAAGGTTGGGCAGACTGAGCTTGTTTTGAATGGAGTTTAGAAGAGAGAAGGGTGTCTTGATTTTGATGTGTAGAGGATCCTGAATGGCCTTAACAAGATGGATGTGGATGATTCCTCTCGACCTCCAGGTCAGTCCAGAAGCAGGGACTTTAAAATTAAGGGGTATCTTCTCAGGGCAGAGATGAAGACAATGTTTTTCTCTGAGGGTTGTGTGATTTTGGAGCTATAGAAGTGGGGATCATTGAATATTTTTAAGGCAGAAGCAGATAGATTTTGTCAAGCTGAAAAATCAAGGGTCATCAGGGTAGATGGGAATGTGGAATTCAAAATGCAAACACATCAGCCGTGATCATATCGGCAGGACAGGCTAGCAGGGCTGAATGGCCTACTTCTGCTCCTAATTGTGTCAAAATCTTGCAAAATGATCATATAGATGCATGAATTTCCACTTTCTTCAGATCCTAGCTCAATTTTTTGGCATACGGATAATGTCATTTTGATTTAATACAGTTATTGCAGCAGGACCACTGCTAATCATGAAAGATGTCAGAAGTCAGATGACACCGGGTTGTAGTCCAACAGGTTTATTTTAAATCACAAGATTTCAGAACATTGCCCCTTCATCAAATGACAAAGAGACAATGCTCTGAAAGCTTGTGATTTCAAATAAGCTCGCTGGACTATAACTTGATGTCGTCTGAATTCTGACTTTGTCCACCCTAGGCTAACACCGGCACCTCCACAGTAATAGTTTTAAAAGAGGCAACTTTCAATTAAGAGCACAAGTGTCACTGGGAGATCAAATATCACAGAGTCAGAGTGAGATCACACCTGTGAGGACAACTGCGAGCTTGGAAGGTTCCCAAAGACAAACTTATTATGGAGAATAATCCAAACCATCATCTCAGGTTCTCTGATCCAAAAGAATTACTAAGGTTAATAATGCTACTAATACTAAAACTAACGCACACCATCATGCTATTCAAATATTCCACGTAAAAATATGTTCTACCTCATTTGATGGATGAAGTATCAAAAATTGTCTTTGGGGCACTCTGTCTGAGGAAGGCCACTGAACTGAAATCCCCATTCCTATTATCGGCATGATTTGTCAATTTCTAACACTTACTTGTCTGTGGAATTTAGGATATTGCTCATGCAGGAATGGTTGAGCTGTAATTGGCTCTTCTCCACTTTCCTGACTAAAAATACCACAAGTCTAAAACAATACCAAAAAGAAAAATGGAAATGTACAACAAATTGACAAGGACCAGTGGATTAAAACCTGGTTGGATTCTTCACTGAACCACAGTGCTGTGAATTCAAGCATGGTCACTTTTATTGCTTCTGCTCAGATTGCTTACAACTTTTGAATTACCACTTGCTAAGATATGACACGGGTTCTAAGACTCACAAAATGATTTACTTTCAAACAATATTACTATACATTCAATCAGAGTCATGCTGCAGCAGATCAGTGGAACAGCTAATCAGTCAAGCTTCAATCATGTCATTGAATTGATGGTTAAGTCAATTCAGTTAAACTGTATCAGATGAAAAGAAAGGCAGAAAACATCAGCAAAGTATGGATATCGTAATGGCAGATTAGTCAACTGAAATAGCTATAACTGACAGTTTCAACTGTACTTAGCCAATGGTTCATCAACCTTAGATCTAAGAATAATTTCAGTACACTACATAATATTTTTTATGTGCTTATCTATCATTCTGGTGCCAAACAAACTCTTTAACTACCTTATCATATCTGGTCCAGTGACAAACAATGTCAAAATATAAATCTATGAATAGATTTGTTTTAAGGTACATATCTTTTGCCCAGTATTCTCTCCCTTACCTCCTCACCTTCTGCTGCCAATCATTGGTATGAGACTTGAGTTTAATGACTACCAGCAGCTCTCCAGCTCTCAGTGTCACTCCAATCGGAATTTTTCAGAAGGGGAAATAATTAGTGAATGCCAACAGCTAACTCAGCCATGAGGGACAGTACAGCTGATCTTAAATATGATCTTGCCTTACATTCACATATGTTCATAATAAGAAATTTGTTTATCTCAGCCTTAACAATTCTCAACAATGAAGCATCCATAACACTCTGGTATAGAAAACCGCAGGAAATATTCATTCATTTCAATTCCAATTCAATACTCCTGTGTTCTAGATTCTCCAGTAATGGGAAGCAATCTCTCAGTATCAAACTTGTCAAGACTCTTTAGAATCTGATATGTTTTTTGAGAGCGCCTATCATTCTTCTAAACTCCAAAGATTGTACATCCAATTTTCTCAGTCGCTTATCACGACACAATGCTTTCATCCCATGTGTTGTGTAGTTAATGGACCTGAAAGGGTTAATGTTGAAGTGCATTAATCCCTATTCAGTCTGATGATCATAGAATCATAGAATCCCTACAATCCTGTAAGATAGCGGTGGAGTAGGACTGTATGTCTGAGGCCCGTGCATTCAGTCTACTTATCTTTTTGTTGCTTTTCCTCTTTCCCTCTTTTATTAATTTTAAAAAAAATCTTATTTTACTTGGCTTATTTGTTGTTGAAGAACTCGATCGCAGCAATGGCATCGGTGGTGACAAAAGTAGGCCCTGCACGAACTGGTGGCAGTCGGTGAGTAGGCCCTGCACGGACTGATTAGAGACAAAACAAACTGCAGATGCTGGAATCCAAAATAGACAGGCAGGAGGCTGGAAGAATACAGCAAGCCAGGCAGCATCAGGAGGTAGAGATGTCAACGTATCGGGTGTAATCCTTCTTCAGGAGTCCTGAAGAAGGATTACACCTGAAATGTCAACTTCTCCACCCCCTGATGCTGCCTCGCTTGCTGTGTTTTTCCAGCTTTCCGCCTGTCAGCATGGACTGGTGGCAGATGGTGATGAGACCCAGTGCGGACCGGAGGCACTCAATGAGTAGGCCCAGCACAGACTGATGGCAGTCGGTGAGTAGGCCCAACATGAACTCGAGTCAGTCTGTGAGTCGGCCCAACATGGACTCGAGTCAGTCCATGAGTAGGCCCAACATGGACTCGAGTCAGTCAGTGCGTAGGCCCAGCATGGACTCAAGTCAGTCGATGAGTAGGCCCAGCATGGATTCGAGTCAGTCAACATCTCTGCAAGATTGTGGTAGAGTAGGCTTGTCTACTCCATATTTTCCTTCTTTTCTCTTCTTTTTAGTGCATTTATACTAACTTACATTCTGGAGAGTGGCAGTCTCAGTATTGGACCCATTGAATATGGTAGTCTGCTAGTCCAGTGCGAGTCTGTGGCTGGGGCCTGACCCAGGACTCTCGGTGAGTTCCCGATGCCTGGTATGCAAACCGATAGAGAGGCTGAGGCCTGGCAGAGACAGCACCTGGATCGGAGCTTTGGCAGTCCAGTATGTGGCAGCAGTTGAAGGCCTGGATCTGGACTTTGGCTGTCTGTGATCCTAAGAGCAAGCCCAATGCAGCAAAGTAGGTTCCCCTGACATCTGGAGTGATGCTGAGAACAGGATAGATCGAGTAAGTTCAGGGAAAGTGCCAAATCGGAGGAGATTGAACACTTGTAGGAAGTGCAGTGCCAGCATGGCTAAGCACTTAAGAAAGACTTAATATTAAGAATTTTTAACTTTTAACTTCATTCATTATTTGTGTTATATCAGCAGTGACTGTGATGTTTAACTTTTATCTTTGTTCCTTATTTATTTCTACCTTGATCTTAAGTTTTCGTACCTAGGTATGTGTACCTGAGATGGGGCCACGTGTAGTGACATTGAAAGCTTTTCACTATACTTGTGTACTTGAATACACATGATGATAAAGTCTGAATCAAAATGTTGAAGTAAGCCATTTTGCCCATTGAGTCCACACCAACCCTCTGAAGAGTATCCCAACCAGACCCACCTCCCCTCTCCTATGGGCAATTTAACATGGCAATCCACTTAACCTGCATTTCTTTAGACTCTAGGAGGAAACCATGGAGCACACCCGCACAGATACAGACACGTGGAGACTGTACAAACTCCACACAGACAGTTGCTTGAGGGTGGAATCAAACCCTGGTCCCTAGTGTTGTGAGGTAGCAGTGCTAATCACTGAACCACTATGCCACCATTGATGATGATGTAATTCAATCTTGGATGGGGAAGCCAGGAGAATAGTTCTGGATCATGAATGGAACAGATATGTAATTTGTATCTCCCAACAATCAGTATCTGATTGATATCAGGCAATGAACCAAATCTTGTTACAATAAGGGGCTCTTCTTGTTAAGAAGCACAAGCACCTGTACAACTGTCACTGTAAACCAAATTGGCTCTTAAACTCAGTCAAGGCAAGTGCAGTGGCAGCATTTTCTACCCACATATGCCACGTGGTGGCAGCAGTGAGAATATCACAAGGTAGAATCAGGGGAGGAAAAGTCCATTGAATCCAAGAGAAGAAATATCAAGAAGACCAAGCTTAAAGACATTACCACTTTAATAACTATTCATGCAGACTGTTAGCACTTGCAAGTGCATGGAACAATAAAGCAGTTAGCAGGAACTCATGGAAAGATCAGCAAGAAAGAAACAGCATTCCAGGCTGAAGCCTTTACTTTGGATCTGGTAAGAAGTGCAAAAGAAGTAGTGCAGGCTAGAAAGAGCTTAGAGACAAGTCATGCCTGGTAGTTAGTGATTCCATCAGGAAAGAAGATCTACAGGAGTATTCCCATAAAGAGCTGCAGCTAGGAAGAAAATGTATCAAAGCTCTGCAATTAAAGTTTAAAAAGATCCTGAAAGGAGAAAAGATTTAAATTAATGGTACAAGAATGATTGAGAAGGCTAGAAGTAAAAACCAAAGGTATATTTATAGTTCACAATGAGCATTGCCATGATGGCAAGTAAACCACATAAAGCAGAGGTACAGTGGGGAAATCAAGGGCTATATAAATACTTAATAGTGAGTTCACAGTACTAAGAACATTATGAAGCAGAATTAAGGTGACAAAAGGGACAATTTAAAGCTAAAGCAGACAGGATCGAACAGAAGAAGATTGCTAAAAGACAGTTGAGACTGTGATAAGAGCAGGAGATCCATCATTTAAACAGCAGTTCTGGCAAGAAGAATTTATTAAGGCTGCAGGCACAAGCGTTTTAGAGAGATCATAGAAAAAGATTTACATTCTGTATGAGGCCCTGAAAAGCAAGAACTTGTCCATTTTGCCTAAAGGATGATGAGAAACCTCTGCCTTGTACACAGAAAGTGGAAAATTTCTACTTTAACTGTAAAAACATTGAGAAAAACAGTAAACTGTACACATACGTAGTATTATTATGTAACTGAATAACATGCTTTATAAGAAAAAACAGAACACAGCTTTACATATTTTAAATGCTTTAAGGTAAGGAAGATGAACAACTGTGCTACTTACAACCAAAACTTACAGATGCAAGAGTCATCCACAAAATAACAGCTGCATTCAGGTACTACAGAAGTTAAAAAAAATTAAATTCAGGAGAACAAATAACCAGATTAGAAGGCATGGAGGAGAATTAAAGCCTATTTGCAACTTTTAAGAGAAGACAAGACCAAATGGAACACAATATTGGACATCTTGGAAATTCTGTTCTTAAAATACAGAACGACTTCAACCTTAAGTGCTAAATAACAATCTGAAAAAGTAAACACTCTATTGTGCTCAACATGATTTACAATTGACATGATAAATTACCAAAAGATAAAGGAAGGCAAGGACGCCTCTAAAGTAGTGCCACAAGTTTTAGATAATAAGTTAAGCTGAAAACAATTAAATTGTTAAAGAAACAAGATTTAACAGAAGAGTTCAGCATCCAGATGTATTTATAGATATATTAATTATCTCTACAAGTTAGAGGAAAATTACTACGATGGAGCTTTAAGATCAGAATTCATAAGAAACTGAATTGTCATTGAAATTATTGATGAACCTTTGTCAGACATCATACTGTTCCAAAGAAGATTTGAATTTCAAAAAAAAGCTATTCAGCTTATGCTAGAAGCAGAAACCAGGAAGATTCATATGAAAATCCTGAGAGGAGGAAGAAAGCTTTATCACAGGACAACAACAGAATGTATCTACCTTATGACTTCTGAATCCACCTTATAACAATGTGACATGTGACAAGTCATTACAAAGTGTAGTACAAGCAGAAATTACAAAGAATCCATGTTAAAAACATGGAACAAAAAGCCTCACAAGCAGTGTCTAGGCATGTAAACAGAACACTACATCAGCAAAACTATATATGATTTACAGAGAATGTCATAGAGTCATAGAAATGTACAGCACAGAAACAGACCTTTTGGTCCTTCTCATCCATGCCAACCAGATAACGTATACAAATCTAATTCCATTTGCTTAGGGAACATGAGTTCAAGTCTCGCTGGAGCAACTTTTGGAATTTAAATTCAATCCATAAAAAAACTGTAATTAAAGGTTAGTCTCAGTAATATTGACCAATTAATCGACATCTATTGTCATTTAGAGAAAGAAATCTGCCTCCTTACCATGAGTCCAGCAAGAATGTATCCATGGATATAGAGATTCTGACATCACCAACCCAAGGAAACCTAAACACATAAACAGAATGCGGAACATAACACCAGCACTTCATCAGAGGCTCACTGGTGATGTTACCTAGTATGGTGATGAAATGTCTGAAAATGAACCTTCCAGCTCAGTGAGTAAACTTACATGCAGATTCAGAAATAAAACCAAGAACTGAGAATGCTAGAAATCTGAAACAGAAGCAGAAATTGCTGGAGAAATTCAGCAGATTTGGCAGTATCTGTGGAAAGAAAGCAAAGCTCTGCTCTAATAAAAGGTGACTGGACCCAAAACATTGACTCTGATAAATTATTGATCCCCACTACCTTCCCCACTAGACCATGAGAATGAGTTGGAACACATTTATGTATGTTTCATGGATGATCTTTCCTTATTGCTGTCAACTGTTCTTCTCACTGGATTGAGGTGAAAAATTCATATCTCACCAACACAGAAGAATTTGTCAGTTTCTTACATGAAATATTCACTACACATGGGAGCCATGATGTGACCGTGTCAGAAAAAGGACCACAGTTTGTTTGCAAGTCTTTAGCCAGTTCTGAATTTTAACATGTAACTAATTTACTGGGATATCTGCAGTTGAATGGGGAACTTGAGAGAATAATGCTGATTTTTATTTATCCTTGTTAAACTTCCAGTCCATCCTCTCCAGCTGACTTATTATGGGACTAGATTAATATAGGATATCTGGTTGGTATGGATGAGTCTATTTCTGTGCTGTACATCTCTATGGCTCTAAGTATCTTTTAAAAGTGAAGACTTGAACAAAACCTCTGTTATTTAACTATTTGCAAAGCTTTCTAAACAGTATTTCCTGTTAACTCACATTGTAAATTCAAGCAAATGTCTATGTGATTATAAATAGTTAGATTGGCACATTCCATCATATAAAGACAGAATTAAAGCAGTTGCAGTAATAAAAGGAAGTGATTATCTGAATATCTTATTACTTCAAGAATAATTAGTGTAATGGCCACAAAAATGTAAAAGATACATGAAATATGTTTCATTTTAAAGGTTATCAATATTAAAATAATGAGTCACCTTTTATTTATAAATTGATTAATTGCTAATTGCAAGAGCACCTCACATTGGATAAATGAATGAAGGATTATTTCAGGTGAAGATCGGTATTCACTGAAGGTGAACGTCAATGTGTGTGCATTTCAAACAACTTTGTTCTCCATAAAAACTCTCCCATCATGGGCCTGATGGTCTTCTTTTATTCAGGTGAACTTTTTTTAAAAAAAATGATTGGTGTCATATTTTGATATTCTTTATTTAATTGTGTTCTCCTAAATTGACAAAAAAGAATGTTTTAAAAAAGTCTTAAGGTTGCAGAGATTGGAATTAAAGTTGATGGTCATAAATCTCAGTTATCTTAAGGGAGACTTAATGTTCAGGGTGCTAGTTTAAGTGAAACATGGCATTTGGTTAAAAATGCCACACCAAATATCATTAGTTTTGTGGATATAAGCATGGGTGTTAAATATGTGAGCTGAAGATATGTAGAGTGAGCAGGTTGTGACATCAAACAGTTGATTTGACACACACTGTACCATTTTTGACCTTGTATTTTGTTTTGTTTATTTATTCATGGGATGTGGGCATTACTAGCTAAGCTAATATTCATTGGTCATCTCTAAGTACCCTTGAAAAGGTAGTGGTGAACTGCCTTTTTGAACTGCTGCTTCACACTTTGGGATACACAGTGCTGTTTACGGAGGGAGTTTCAGGATTTCAATCCAGCAACAGTGAAGGAATGGCAATATAGTCCAAGTCATGTTGGTATGTGGTTTGGGTAGGTCATGTTCCCATACATCTGTGTCCTTCTCCTTCCAGGTAATAGAAATTGTAGATTTGTAAAGTACCGTCAGAGGGGCCTTAGTGAACTATTGCACTGCATCTTATAAGTGCTGCAACAGCGGTAAAGGGATTGTTAGGGTGCCAGTTAAGTGGGTTGTTTCATCCTGGACAATGTCAAGCACTTTGGGTGTTATTGGAGCTGCTGCCATCCAGGCAATGGGAGAATATTCCACCACATTCCTGACTTACGCCTTGTAGATTGCCGACAAACTTTGGGAATCAGGGCACAAGTTACTCACCACAGGGTCATCCAAAAACTTTCAATCCTCTGTCAGAAAACAAATCTCCACACCTCTGTCTTAAATGGACGACCCCTTATTTTTAAGCAGTAATTATTCTAGATTATTCCATATGGGGAAACATGCTGTTCATAACCACCCTGTCAAGATGCCTCAGGACATTATGTGTTTCAAATAAGTCATTTCTTAATCTTCTAAATTCCAGCAGCTACAAGCCTAGCTCATCCAATCTTTTTTCACAACAGAACCCAGCCATTCCACGTATTAGAACAGTAAACTTTCTTTGAACTGCTTCTACTGTATTTTCATCCTACCTTAAGCAAGGAGATGAATACTGTGCTTATATTTCCTGATGTGGTGTCACCAATGCCCTACATAACTGAAACACAATTTCCCTACTTTTATATTCAATTGTTCTCGCAATAAACAATAATATTCCAGTGGCTTTCCTAATTAAGGGGAACTTCGATTATCCGGCATTCGATTATCTGAATATCGGATTATCTGGCAAGATCGCAAGGTCGCAATGCTTGGCTAATCTATGGTATCCAGCATTCGATTATCCAGCATTCGATTAAACGAACGAAATCCTTCCCACCCTTGTCCTTCGGATAATCGAGGTTCCTTTGTACTTGCTATACCTGCAAACCAACCTTTTGTGATTCATACGCTAGGACATCCAAATCATCCTACATCTCATGGCATTGCAATCAATTACCACAGAATCACCTAATTATTATGATCAGAATGAGACTATTTGGCCCATTGCGTCTCCACTAACTCTCTGAGTAATTTACATTTGTGGCAATCTCTTGTTTTATCCTCATAACTGTATACATTGTTTCTATTTAAATAGTCATCCAGTGTTCTCTTAAATGACTAAAATGAACCTGCCTCTAACAGACTCCCAGGCTATGCATTCCAGACCCTAACTATTTGGTGTGTAAAGATTTATTTTCTCAGCTTGCATTTGCTTCTTTAACAAAACACTTTAAAACTATGCCCTCTGGTTCTTGATCCACCCCTCTCTCCTTCAAATGGGATAAAATTCAATCATTTATAATTGGCGCTTTCTAGGGGCTCCCTTACCTTGAGATCATTAATTACTTTTATCTCATTGTACAATATTAGGTCAAGGATAGCCTACTCTTGAGTTTTAAGAAACTATCCCCAAACACTCTATAATATCTTCTGCTTAACTACGTTGCCTATCTGACTTTGCCACTTCAAATTCTGTGTGCAATCAGATTCAGGATCTTTACTTTATTATAGAGGCATAGCATTATAGAGACATATAGCATGGAAATCGACCCTTTAATCCAACTAGTCTATGCCAACCATGATCCCAAACTAAACTAGTCCATTCTGCCTGCCTGTTCTTGGCCAAGATCCCTCCAAATATTCCTTATTCATGTACTTACCTAAATGTTGTAACTGTACCCGCATCCACCACTTTGTCTGGAAGTTCCACACACAAACCACTTTGTGTAAAAAAATTACTCCTTATGTCTTTTATCAATCTTTCTCCTCACATCTTAAAAATATGCCCCCTCATCTTGAAATCCTCCACCTGAGAGAAAAGACAACTGCCATTTACCCTATCTTCACACCTCATGATTTTATAGACCTCTGTAAGGTCACGCTTCAACCTCCTACACTCCAGTGAAAAACAACCCAGCCTATCCAGCCTCTCTTATAGCATAAACCCTCTACTCCTAGCAACACCTTGGCAAACCTCTCCTGAACTCTCCCCATCTTAATAATATCCCTCCTATAGCAAGGTGACCAGAACTGCACACAGTACTCTAGAAGAGGCCTCACCATCGTACTGTATAACTCCAACATAACATTCTAATTCCTATGCTCAAAAGGCTGAGCTGTAAAGGCAAGCATGCTAAATGCCTTCTTCACTTCCCAATCTATATGTGATGCAGACTTCAAAGAATTATGTACCTGAACCCTCTAGGTCACTCTATTCTACAATACTACTATTAATTTTATAAATCCTACTTTTGTTTGTTTTACCAAAACACAATACTTCACATTCATCCAAATTTAACTCCATCTGTCATTCTTCAGCCCATTAACCAAGTTGTGGGTGATCTCAAGTTTACAGGCAATAGAATGAGGAAGTCCAGCTCGGATTCCATTCAATTTTGAAGAAGTAACAAAGAGGATTGATGAGGGCAGAGCGGCAGATGTGATCTATATGGACTTCAGTCAGGTGTTTGACAAGGTTCCCCATGGGAGACTGGTTAGCAAGGTTAGATCTCATGGACTACAGGGAGAAGTAGCCATTTTGATACAGAACTGGCTCAAAGGTGGAGGGAGGTGGTGGAGGGTTGTTTTTCAGACTGGAGGCCTGTGACCAGTGGAGTGCCCACAAGGATCGGTCCTGGGTCCACTATTTTTCATCATTTATATAAATAACTTGGATGAGAGCAGAGAGATATAGTTAGTAAGCTTGCAGATTACACCAAAATTGGAGATATAGTGGACAGCGAAAAAAGTTACCTCAGATTACAACAGTATCTTAATTGCTTGGGCCAATGGGCTGAGAAGTGGCAGATGGAGTTTAATTCAGATAAATGTGAGGCGCTGCATTTTGGGAAAGCAAATCTTAGCAGTACTTACATACTTAATGGTAAGGTCCTAGGGAGTGTTGCTATACAAAGAGACCTTGGAGTGCAGGTTCATAGTTCCTTGAAAATGGAGTTGCAGGTAGATAGGATAGTGAAGAGGCGTTTGGTATGCTTTCTTTTATTGGTTAGAGTATTGAATACAGGAGTTGGGAGGTCATGTTGCAGCTGTACAGGACATTGGTTAGGCTACTTTTGGAATTTACGTGCAATTCTGGTCTCCTTCCTATTGGAAAGATGTTGTGAAACTTGAAAAAGATCAGAAGAAATTTACAAGGATGTTGCCAGGATTGGAGGATTTGAGCTATTGGGAGAGGTTGAATAGCCTCGGGCTGTTTTCCCTGGAGCGTCGGAGGCTGAAGGGTGACCTTATAGAGGTTTATAAAATCATAAGGGGCATGGATAGGATAAATAGACAAAGTCTTTTCCCTGGGGTGGGGGAGTCCAGAACTAGAGGACATAGGTTTAAGGTGAAAGAGGAAAGATATAAAAGAGACCTATGGGGCAACTTTTTCACACAGAGGGTGGCACGTGAATGAAATGAGCTGCCAGAGGAAGTGGTGGAGGCTGGTACAATTGCAACATTTATGAGGCATTTGGATGGGTATATGAATAGGAAGGGTTTGGAGGGATATGGGCCGGGTGCTGGCGGGTGGGACTGGATTAGGTTGGGATATCTGGTTGGCATGGATGGGTTGGACCGAAGGGTCTGGTTCAGTGCTGTACATTTCTATGGCTCTATGACTCAATGTGGATATTAGCAACAGGTGAATTTTGGTGCAAAGTGCAGGAAAGAGAAAAGAATCAAAAAGTTCGCTGAAAGACTGAGATAAGAGAGACAGAATGGGAACAGATTGATGAGACTGTAAAACCCCACTAGTTGGGGTGAATAGCCTGTTTCTCTCCCCAATGATTTATGCAATATCATGTCCTTATGATGATTGCCTTGAAGAATGTTCCAACTTTCTCAAGTAAAATCAAAATCTATTAATTCTCACTTCCCTGCTGCATGCTTGGGATGCCAATATGTTGACCTTTAGAATTTTCATTTTCAAGTCAATGGTTCCAACTCTTTCCTCTTATTGATCTGGATGGCACTATATTCGAATCTTATATTTCTTTAATGATGGTAAACCATGCCAATTAGTTATCTTTAATTCGTGTGGTTCTAGCAATCCTGCTAAATACCTGGTATTGGAGGAATTTTAATTTTATGTTGTACAGCAGACTTTTCATGTCCTGCAGTTGTCAAGGTGGCTGATTCTTGCCTTGTCTCTATTTTTCGATTTGCCACATCTTGCCAATTTTGATCCCTTAATCCACTATTTAGATTAAAGGCTTCTCTATTTACCTAGTTAGGCAGCTAGCTAGAATACCGCTCTACAAATAAAAGACAACTAAATGCCACTGTTCACTCCCACCTTTATACAACAATATATTCAATGCAATACTCAACTAATTACCTTTGTGCTTTGCTTTGATGCCTGACTGTTGGGTGAATTTTGGCTGTCCTAGTGTACCATGTACAAGATATTGTGCTATCTGAAAGTGGTTGTAGCATGGCTAATGAAAATATGTTGAAATTCAGCGGCAAAGACTGCAGAAGGCTATGGAAGATTCCCTCCAGATTTTCTGAACTTTGAAGACTGCACCTCCAGCAGGAATCTGGTCTGGTTAACTGACACGCTACAACAGGACATCAGTGGAGTAGCAGTAGTAGTAAGAGAACAAATGCTGGTATTCTGAGAGAGGACAACAGGTTCACACTCAATGGAATCAGTGTCATTTGCACAGACTGGCACATTACTAAGCTCAATGATCTACTGGAGCACAAATTGCTGACATGTTTGGAAACATGCAAGCTCCTTTGGGCACTGTTATCTCCAGTTATGATTGAACCAGTCAGAACCTGCATGGCACAATGGGGACTTTGTATAGCAATGAGCTGATATTTCAGTACTTTGGTCTGAATTTCCAATGCAGCACTTAGATATAAAGTAGCTTCTGCATGTGCTGAAAAGGAAGCTGAGGCATCAGATGTTACAACATGGTTCATTCTGCGGACGTCCTCATGGTGTTAGCCATCACTTCCACATGAAAAAGAAGGGACTTCCTGTTCTGTGTAAAGTTCTGCACTATGTTGAATTGGACCTCTGACCCGATGCTCCTTAGTAAACAATAGCTGTCTTGCAGACCTGCCAATGCACTAAGCATTTCTGTGCACATAACTATCGGTGTGGCACCCCACAGAAAATCTCGTCCGAACCTGATGCAGCAGACTTGTGCAACTCTGCCCTCAGGAATGTTGGTATACTTGCTTTCCCATCTTACTGACCAGGCATCAGATCAGTTATTAGATTAGATTAGATTAGATTACTTACAGTGTGGAAACAGGCCCTTCGGCCCAACAAGTCCACACCGACCCGCCGAAGCGCAACCCACCCATAGTTATGCTCAGTGATTCACTATGTTTCTATACTAGCCCCAAGACTACTTGCAGTTTCTATATCTGAGCCGATGGCTCAGCATGTCTGATTAAATTGACGACTAAATGACAGTGTTTCTGCCTTGTCAGTTTGTTATTGATCTACACAACCATCCTCAGTCATCACATTCTTTTGCGACTATATCAACATAAATAATCAAAGGGAATGTTGGTGAAGAAAGAAGTGGTGGAGATGAGTGGCTGGGGCAAAGTGACATTGCAGCACCATCTGCAGCTTGTACCTCACAACAGTATCCATCTCTCATTAAGGATCAGTGTCAGTATGGAGTCCAAAGTAGGCTTGTCTCCTGTCCTTTTGCAGCTTTTGCCACCTATTGTAGGTCATCTTGTCTGACAAACGATGTAGAAGTGCTTTAGTGAGAATGATGCAATATGTTTGAAAGGTAACTGCCTTCCACAGTTGAATAGAACTATGTGCAAGCTGTGAGACATAAATATATGGCTTGCAATTGTGCTAAGTGTATGATGGTGAGGTGACATTATGAATGTGAAGTTAGATCTGTCAATGAATTAGATTGTTGGTAGAAAAATGAAGTGATGCAATGAATGGTGCAATATGAGGCCATTTTTACATTAGATTAGATTAGATTACTTACAGTGTGGAAACAGGCCCTTCGGCCCAACAAGTCCACACTGCCCTGCCGAAGCGCAACCCACCCATACCCCTACATTTACCCCTTACCTAACACTACAGGCAATTTAGCATGGCCAATTCACCTAACCTGCACATCTTTGGACTGTGGGAGGAAACCGGAGCACCCGAAGGAAACCCACGCAGACACGGGGAGAACGTGCAAACTCCACACAGTCAGTCGCCTGAGGCGGGAATTGAACCCGGGTCTCTGGCGCTGTGAGGCAGCAGTGCTAACCACTGTGCCCCGGTGCCGCCCACATCCTCACAGCATGTAAGGATGTATTTACTGAGCTTGATTAATACAGTAAGGTCATTACATTTCTTGGGGCCATATATCAAAGACTTTGGAACAAGAGGGATGATATGGATTGCCTTGCTTCTGTTATCTAATGCAAATCTCTTTAGATGCCTCTTTTGAAAGGAGATAATCTGGTCAACCTCTTGCATCATCTACATCTGTAATCTCAATGACATTTTTATGGTTTTCTGATGGTCTTAAAAAGAATGTAACTTGTCTTTAAAAGATGCAGTCTGATTTTTAAAAATGCAGATTTGCTTTAAGTAGTGCTAGCCTCACACAAAGTCAGGTTTCCTTGTTAAAGCCACTCAAGAGCACATTCTGCACTGATGATTATCACATGATTTGGGAAATTGGCAGATGTAATGAAGTTTAGCTGTTGCCTGCCACACTTTGAACAGGCATAGGGTAACAGTATGTCAGAAAATTCCACATCCAATTTTGGGGACTTTCCAATTTAGCTCCCATTTTGTTATAACTTGGTCAAAGTTATTGCTGATTAAATAAACCTTATATTCTGGGTGATGTACTCAAATGGTGATATACTTAAATAAACAGTTTGGATCCATCATATGATACCACTTGTATAACAATTATGCAACGTGCATCTATCAGCTTGTTTGTGTCGTGAAAATAGTGGTTGTATGAACAAGAACATTGTGATTGCCCAGATTCACTGTGCTGAATGTCTGAGGAACTAAATTGTAGTTAGCAATCAGTCATCTTTTATCTAGCACATTTGAATTGCTGTATTAACCCTGCAAAAGACAAGAGCTGGTTAGAAATCACAAAATGTGAAATCTGACTTTAATCCTTCATACAGGTATCCACCAATGTGTATTTTGCATATTTGAATTTGCAAATTTAGATTTAAGATTCACAATTGTGGGTGGCACGGTGGCACAGTGGTTAGCACTGCTGCCTCACAGCGCCAGAGACCCGGGTTCAATTCCCGCCTCAGGCGATTCTCTGTGTGGAGTTTGCACATTCTCCCCGTGTCTGCGTGGGTTTCCTCTGGGTGCTCCAGTTTCCTCCCACAATCCAAAAATGTGTAGGTTAGGTGAATTGGCCATGCTGAATTGCCCATAATATTAGATGAAGGGGTAAATGTAGGAGAATGGGTCTGGGTGGGTTACATTTCGGCGGGTCAGTGTGGATTTTTTGGGCCGAAGGGCCTGTTTCCACACTGTAAGTAATCTAATCTAATCTAATTTCCAGCTGGATTCCTCACAATTCAGAAAAAACAACAACAGTAAATAGAAATTGAGACATGTTCCTCCAGAAGGCAAGGGCCTATTATAACACTCCTGTAGCCTAGGAAGAGCAGGAATAATCTCCAGGTCCCTCAAGAAAGCCTTTGTCTCCCCATGGCCTATTCAGTCTTACTTGCTCCTCTGCTCACAGAGGACTTCATGCTCTCCATCTGTCCCTTAATCCTGTAGCCTCAAACTCTGAGCCTATAGCTCCATCCCCAACCCCTGACAAGGTTAGAGGGGTCTGCTTTCTAGTTACCTCTCTCTGAATTGCTGTTTATTCATCCCCACCTGCTTGCCAAGTGTAGTCTTTCATTCTCTCAGTTCCTAATTGTTAGAGGCTTCCCACAAGCGATCTCAGTTGAAGCTTCCTGTCATGGGTTTTGGCTGGCTGCTACTCAAAAAATTCAAAACAAAAATTATAATGAGACTTGAAAACAAAAGTGTGGTATCATTGCCTGTGCTAGCTGACTGCATTACACCACACTATCCATGCCTTGGCTTAAAAATTTGGGACATTGGTGATTGTATTTTTTTTCTCTGACTAGCAATGCCAGAGATCTCTTCATTTCAATTTACATTCTAAATTCCTTTGCAAGAATTGACAATGGCATCAAATTAGTTGGAAATATTGACAAAATTTCTGTAAAGCTTCTATACAATCTATTCATGAAGAACTCCAACATCTATACCACAGTCTGTCCTTGATGAATTACTCAAACTGTTGCATAGAGCAATTCAACGTAATTCTCTGGATGTCTTCTGGTGGACAGCTTGATGATTGATTTGAATAACTGCTTTAAAAATATTCATAAAATGCCAAGCAGCATTGCAGGAATTTATTGAACTCTGTGACCAGAGATGCAGCAGAAAAAAATGTATCAGATAGATGACAGTCCTTTGAGAGATCTTTGCTGCAGTAAAGCACTCTATAGTCATATTTTGTGCCTGTGTCAGAACATAAATTTGAGTTGAGTCTGCTAAGACTGCAAATCTATTTTAAGGTCTTTTTGTTCTTTTTCCAAGTCTAAACCAATCTATACCTGATTGATCCCTACCCTTAACTTGTGTTTAAAAAGGGATGCACTATACACTCAAAGCAAAGATGTGGGTCGCATGCACCTTGAGCATGTTTGCAAAGACCTAGGCATCTTTTGCACTGATGTACTATATAAATTTAATCACTGAAAGGAATTCTTTCATCTGTGAGAATGCAGTTTTCAGTAGGCATTGTACTTGTTGAACTTTGAAACATTCAGCAGACCACAAGATAAATATAAATAAGACAATTCAGTTTATTCTAGCTTAGCAATTGTAAACGGAGATGAAAAATGAAAGAGATCTGAGAGACTTATTGACAATAAATTTAAGCTATCAAAACAATTTTCAGTGGCATTGAGTAAAGGAAATTAAATATTGAGATGTATTTGAAGGTCAATAGTGAGCTGAGCTGGTGATATAATTCTACTACAGTATCTTATAAAGCCTCAGTGCAACCATGCATAAGGTATTGTGCAAAGTTCTAGCTGCCACAATATATTTTTAAAATTTGCAACAATTGAGAGTGTACTGGAAAGAATAACCAAAACAATACAGGGAAAGGAGGAATTAGATGATGAGGAGCAATTATTTCAATTAGGTATGTTCACACAGGAAAAATAATATTAAGGGAGGACAAAACAGCAGAATCGGAGGACAAACTATTCACTTTACGAGAAGTAAATGCAAACCTAATCTGCAAAAACACAGATTGAAACATCTGAAATGAGTTGATTTGCATTAGCTGAGATGTAAGTCAGAGGGTCATGCAGCATGGAAACAGATCATTTAGTCCAACCAATCCATGCCAATCGCAATCCCAAACTAAACCAGTCCCACCTGCCTGGTGTTTGGCCCATGTCCCTTCAAACATTTCTTATTCATGTACTTATCAAATGTCTTTTGAATGTTGCAACCGTTCCCGCATCTACTACTTCCTCTGGAAGGTTATTCCATATACAAGCCACTCGCTGTGTAACAAAATTGCCCCTCGTGTTTTTTTTTTCTTTCTCCACTCACCTAAAAAATATGCCTCTTAGTCTTGAAATCCCCCTGCCATTCACCTTATCTATACCCCTTGTTATTTTATAAATTTTATTTTCTAAATCTCTAAAAATGTAAAAAATTTTAAAGTGAATCCCCAACCCTCTTACTTGCAGTTTTAATAAAGGAAGGATGAGTGAATAATTAATCATTACATTCAAGGAATCCCTACATTGTAGAGGAGGCCATTGGGCCCAGCATGTTGTCACTGACCCTCCAAAGAGCAACCCACCCCGACCCACACCTCCATCCAATCCCTACAGCCCCACCCTTACTGTAGCTAACCCACCTGATCTGCACTTCCCTGGACACTGCAGGGTAATTTAGCATGGCCAATCCATCTAACCTCTACATCTTTGGACATCGTCTGCAGATCTCTCATTTAAATATGATAAATGAAGTTGTGCCTCAGACTTCTTCGCTCTCTGGAACTTTCTATAATCTCCTGTACTTATGCCACACTCGTTCTAATATATTCACCCATCTTCCATGAAATAACATGAAAGATGCCTTTAAACTAATGCAAATGTTGGTTGTGGAATGTTTGTGAGACCTACGGTTTTCAGAGATTTGAAGAAAATATCCTCAAGCTGCTCGTGCTATTTGGAGAGATAGGGACCTATTGGGTAGTTCCAAATATTTTGTTCTGAATGATAAGACATGTCTTTGAAAGAAAAATGTGTCTCTAAGAGATGTTAAGCACAGTTTAAAATTGTTAAAAGTAAACATGAATATGTGTGAATAATGTAACAACTCATTATGGCTGTCAAGGCATTTCAAGCTTCTGCCTTTTCAATTAGAAAAGGTTGCTGTTTTTAAAAGAAAATCAGTGCTGTCATTTCAATGCTAACCTATTATTGGATTAGTGCTATGTAACTGATTCAACCACATTATTTCAATAGGGTGACTGTTATTTCATGGTTTGATTGAGAGCTCCAATAAAGTATTACATGTGGGACTACGTGTGCAAATGCTTATTTTTACAAGCAATTAGGAACTTGCATGAAATGTTTGTTTTTAAGGGATTTAATACCTGAAGAAATGTAAATAGATTGGATGAGGTTTTATGTTTCTTTAAAAAGAAGCATTGTAATAGACACAAAGAAATTTATTTATTTCATCTCAGCTTGACTCCTGAGGTCTGCCCATAGTGGATACCAGGTGAATTGGCATGAAAGGTATAGAAGAAAATAGTCGCGGGTGAACAGTATTGGTTGGGGGTATTAAGTTGGAAATAAAGGATCATACGGCTGGATAGAAAAGCATTGGTTGGCATTAGGGTATCAAGCACCATGTGGATGGCTGGGAGCTATAATGTGCCACAAATTGCACTGGATGGGGCAGAGGAGAGTGAGGGGACTATGAGGGTTGAGAGTTAGAGGTCTATTTTCTTGTATTTTTTAAGCTTCTAGGGAAAGTGGATAAATCCTGGAACAAAAACCTGATCATCCAGACCACTTTCCTCCCAGTCAGATTGGGAAGTTGGGCCTCTCAACTCCTGACTCAAGAATAAAAACTCTCCCTTTGTTTTCTAGTGTATGTCTGACATTGGCCTAAGTTAATTTCATTGATTTAAACTGTTTTATTAGATTAGATTACTAACAGTGTGGAAACAGGCCCTTCGGCCCAACAAGCCCACACCGACCCACCAAAGTGCAACCCACCCAGATATATTCCCCTACATTCACCCCTTCACCTAACACTACAGGCAACTTAGCCAGACCAATTCACCTAACCTGCACATTTTTGGATTGTAGGAGGAAACCGGAGCACCCGGAGGAAACCCACGCAGACACAGGGAGAATGTGCAAACTCCACACAGAGAGTCGCCTGAGGTGGAAATTGAACCCAGGTCTTTGGCGCTGTGAGGCAGCAGTGCTAACCACTGTATCAACGTGCCACCCTGAATATTCAAAGGCATTATGTTCATTGAATTATCCACTATCAATACACTGGGGCTTAACATTCACCAAAAACTGAATCAGACCATGTACATAAATACTACTTTGAACAGTTCAAAGCTGGGAAATCTGCAGTGAATAATTCACTTCCTGGCTCCTGAAATCTGCCCACTATCTAAAACATACAAGATGTAAGTATACCTCCAACAAGAAGTGCAGCACCCTCCAGGAAAAAGTTGCACATTTGATTGGCACCCCATCAACCACCTTAAATATTCACACTCTCCATGACCTACATATAGTGACAGTAATGTGTACCATCTACAAGGCACAAACCAGAAATTTTCTAAGGCTACTTTAACATTCCAAACTTATGACTCTCTACCACCTGAAAGGACAAGGGAAGCAGATGCATGGGAACACCACAACCTCTTCCAAGCCACACACCATCCAGACTTGGAACAGTATGATCATTCCTTCACTATTGCTGGGTCAAAATCCTGGAACTCACTTCATAACCAAACTGTGGCTAAACCTATACCACATGGAATGTAGCAGTTGGGCAGGCTTTTCTGTACTATTTTTGATTTTACATAACAATTTAATGCATTCTGTTAATAATCTGACAGTTCTATGAAGAATATTTTAAATATGATTTCCCCTTTTGAAGTGAATATCCAATTTATAATCCTTTAAAATGACTTCCAAGCTTTTCCATAATGAACCACATTAATTCAATTCTAATTTTACAATGATAGAAATTACCCATTACATAGTGAATAAAACCTGATTACATGTGAGAAAAATGTTTAAAAAGTGAAAAATATTTTCTGTCACAGTAAATTAGAAGCCTCATAAAAGTTTCTCTTCCTTTGCAGTCTGAGCATTTCAACAAAAAAAGCTCTTGTAGAGCAATGGTGATGCCTTGTTCAAATCCAGTGCTTTATATCAGAACAAAATCCAAAAGGACTGTAGATGCTGCAAATCAGAAATAAAAACAGAAGTTGTTGGAAAAGATCAGCATGTCTGGCAGCATCTGTGAAGAGAAATCAGAGTTAATGTTTCGGGTCTGGTGACCCTTCCTCAGAACTAATGAGACCTCGGAAAATGTCAGTTTATATACAGAAAACAGGGTGGGAGAGAGGGTAAGTAGTAAACAATAGGTGGAGATAGAGCCCAAAGAGGGAGAACAGTTGGACAAATAAATCAGAGGGGTGACCATGGGTACACGCATGGGCCCCAGTTATGCCTGTCTCTCGTGAGGTATATGGAACATTCCTTGTTCCAGTCCTATTCCGGCCCACACCCACAACTCTTTCTCCAATATATCGATGATGTTATCGGTGCTGTTTTCCCCTCTCATCCAGAATTGGAAATGGTAATCGATTTTGCTTCCAATTTCCACTCTGCCCTCACTTTCACCCGGTCTATCTCTAACTCCTGCCTTCTCTTCCTCACCTCTGTTTCCATTTCTGGGGATAAACAGGCCCTTATAACCACCAACTCCCACATCTACCTGGCCTATACATCCTCATACCCTGCTTCTTGTAAAGACTCCATTCCATTCTCCCAGTTCCTCCGTCTTGGTCACATCTGTTCCGATGACAAGGGAACTTTGACAAGGGAACCTCTGAAATATCCACCTTCTTTCTCAACCTAGCACTGGTGTTGACAGGGCTCTCAACCAGGTCTGACCCATCTCCTGCACTTCCGTCCTCACCTCCTCTCTTCCCTTCCATTCCCCTTCTCCTTGCCTATCATCCCACCAGATCCACATCCAGAAAATCATCAGCCTCCATTTCCGCCAACACAAGTAAGATGCCACCACCAGACACATATTCCCCTCCTTTCCCGTGCCGCTTTCCACAGAGACCATTCCCTCAAGGATACCCTGATCCACTCCTCCTTCACTCCCAACAACCACCCATTGTCCCACGATACCTTCCCCTGCAACTGCCGAAGGTATAACATCTGCCCATTTATCTCCTCCCTCCTCAGGTATCCAAGGGTTGAAACATACCTTCCAGGTAAAGCAGCACTTTGCCATCACTTCATACAATCTAGTCTACAGTTTTAGCTGCTCACAATGTGGTCTCCTCTACGTTGGGAAAGTGAAGCATAGACTGGGTGACCGCTTCACAGAACATTGACATTCTGCCTGCAAAAATGACCTTGAACTTCCAGTTTAACACACTACCCTGTCCCCTGGCCAACATCCCTGTCTCAGGCTTGCTGCGTTGTTCCAGCGAAGCTCAGCATAAGCTGGAAGAACAACATCTCATTTTCCGCTTGGGACCCTGCAGCACTCTGGACTCAATATCGAGTTCAATAATTTTAGGTCCTGAACTTTCCAATGTTCTAGCCCCCAACCCCACACACCAGGCCTGTTATCACATAGCCTGCCATTACACACTACCTATTGTTAGCCACTAGTAGTCTCCATTAACATCTATTCACTCTCCTACCCATTTCATTATCCACTCCTTTGTCTATCCAATTGTTCTCTCTCTTTGCGCTCGATCCCCACCTATCATTTACTCCTTAACCTCTCCCCCCACCCTGTCTTCTACAGACAAACCAACATTTTCCTAGCTACCATCAGTTCTGAGAAAAGGTCACCAGACCTAAACATTAACTCTGATTTCTCTTCACAGATGCTGCCAGAAATGCTGAGTTTTTCCAGCAACTTCTGTTTTTGTTTATATCGGAATAGGTTGATCTGAAAGTAATTTATAGGAATATTTTTATTTAGGGTTGGGTTAGGCACTGGGAGAGGCAGAATAAGAGCAATATGTGAGTAATTTGCGTCATGATAACACGAGAAGTGTGGAATGTTTGAGAAAAAGTATTAGTTCTTCATTTTGATTTCCAAAGCTGTCAACCATTGTGGTTTGCTCCTGCTGAGCTAATCTTTACCATGAACTTTAGAACTGACATAAAGTGAAAAAAGTATTCTAAACCTGCATTTGCTATCAATGCCATTCCTGATGAAGATTGTTCACCCAAAATGTCAATTTTCCTGCTCCTCGAATGCTACCTGACCTGCTATGCTTTTCCAGCACCACTCTAATCTTTGCCATCAGTGGCCAGCTCAACCATACAACTGGTGACCTGCCAATTGGCTCCTGGGCCTCCCATCTGACTAAGATATTGAGCGACATAGCCCAATCAAAGAGTAGGAGCTCTGAAAAATGAGAATACAGAAAATAATAGCAATAGGCCATTCAGCCCTTGTAGCCTGCTCCACCATTCAATATGACCATGGCTATTCATCCAGCTCAGTATCCTGTTCCCACTTTCTCTCCTAACCATTTGATCAATGTATCCCCATTTCAGAGGCTTGTCACTTTTTGGGTGAAGAAATGTTTCCTCATCTCTGTCATAAATGGTATATCATTCCCTTAGACTGTGAACCCTGGTTCTATATTCCCCGGTCATCATTACATCCTTCCTGCATTATTCCTGTTTAATCTTGTTAGAATTTTAGAGGTTTCTATGAGATCCCACCTTGTTCTTCTAGACTCCGATGAATATGGTTCGAATTGACCCAGTGTTTCTTCATATGTTAGTTCTGCTATCCTGAGAATCAGTCTGGTAAATCTCTGTTGCACTCACTCCATAGCCAAAGCTTTCTTCCTCAGATAAGGAGATGAAAATCACACACAATGCTCCCAGGTGTGGCCTCACCAAGGCCCTGTGCAATTGCAGCAAGACATCCATGACCTTGTCATTGAATCCTCTCACTGTAAAGACCAACATACTATTTGCCTTCTTCGCTGCCTGCTGCATCTGCATGCTTACGTTTAGGAACTGGTATACAAGATTTCAGTATACCACTTTCCCCTTTCCCAGTTTATTGCCATTCATATATTGATCTGCCTTTTTGTTCTTGCTACCAAAATGGACAACCTCACATTTATCCATATTATACACTTCATCTGCAATACATTTGCCCACTTACTTTAATCCAATACAATCCTGGAATTTATTTACCAGACACTAGTTTAGAAACAGAGAATGTTTTTCTTGTCCAAAACAAGAACAAATCTTAGTAATGATACAAAATAAAAACCACGCAAATCTGTCTTGCAGGATCTTACTGGCACTGGAAATGTTTACAAGGGTAAATATCATACACTTCCTCAAAGGTGTCATAATTCATTGTGGCAAATAAATTTAAAATGAGTTGCAACATGGATTCCAGCATTCTCTTTTTCTTAATGCCTTCATGATATGCAGACGTTGCTGACAACGTTAACATTTGTTGCCCATTCCTGCATGTCCCTTGAACTGAGTTTCTTGCTCAAGCAATTTCAGAGGGCAGGGAGAAAGTGAGGTCTGCAGATCAGTGTCAAAACGTGCGTCACTGGAAAAGCACAGCCGGCCAGGTAGCATCCAAGGAGCAGGACAGTCGACATTTCGAGCAAAAGCTCTTCATCAGGAATGTGGAAAGAGGCCCAAGGGGGCTGAGAGATAAATGGGAAGGGGGTAGGGCTGGGGTGGGGGGGAAGGTAGCTAGAAATGCAATAGGTAGATGAAGGTAGGGGGTGATGATGATAGGTCAGAGCGGAGAGCGGTGCGGATAGGTCGGAAGGAAGATGGACGGGTAGGACACTTCAAGAGGGCAGTGCCAAGTTGGAGGGTTGAATATGGGATAACCTTGTGGGGCGTGGAAATGAGGAAACTAGTGAAATAAATATTGATTCCATGTGGTTGGAGGGTCCCAAGGTGGAAGATGAGGCGTTCTTCTTCCAATCGTCAGATGGATAGGATTTGGCTGTGGAGGAGGCCCAGGACTTTCATGTCCTTGGTGGAGTGGGAGGGGGAGTTGAAATGTTTGGCCACAGGGCGGAGGGGTTGTTTAGTGCGTGTGTCCTGGAAATGTTCTCTGAAACGTTCTGCAAGTTGGTGTCCTGTCTCCCCAATATAGAGGAGACTATATTGAGAGCATGGACACAGTAGATGACGTGTTTGGATGTGCAGGAAAATCTCTGCTGGATGTGGAAGGATCCTTTGGGGCCTTGGATGGAGGTAAGGTGGGAGGTATAGGCGCAGGTTTTACACATCTTGCGGTGGCAAGGGAAGCTGCTGGGAGTAGAGGGTGGATTGGTAGGGGGTGTGGACCTAACAAGGGAGTTGCTTTCAGAGGGCAGTTAAGAATCAAACATTGCTGTTTGTATCACACATAAATCAGGCCAGATAAGGTCAGCAAATTTCCTTCCCTAAATTAGTAAATCCAGTGGGATTTCACAACAAGCGATGATAAATAACATTGTGGTTTTATATTCGTTAATGTTTCTCAGCATAAGTTTCAATTCCAGATCTTTATTAATTGAATTTAAATTTCATCAACTACTGTAGTGGGATTTGAAGCCACATCTCCAGGATATTAGGCTAGACCTCTGGATTGCTAGACTAGTGACATTACTACATCACCACTACCTCGCCACTCTGGGTTCATGAGAAATTGTCCCATTGGTACAGATCCCAATTTCCCCAGTATTGATGCCAGTGCCCCCACAAGCCAGAACCCACTGAAACAGTCATATAGCTCAGAAACAGACCCTTCAGTATAACTGATCCACATCGACCAGACTTCCCAATATGACCTAGTTTCAATTGCCGGCATTTGGCCCATCTCCCTCTCAACTCTTCTTAATCATATACCGATCCAGGTGCTTTCCAAATGTTGCAACTGTACCCACCTCTATCACTTCTTTTGCCAGCTAGTTTCATACACACAGCAAGCTCTGCGCAAAAAAGATGCTCCTCAGGTTCTTTTCACATCTTTCTCCTCTCACCTAAAATTTATGCCCTTTAGGTTTGGACTCCCGTACCTTAGGAAAAAGGCCTTCTTCGACAATTAATCTTTGAGTCACACACTATTCTCTCTGTACTGATTTTCACTCCACCAATTTTCACATGACTAAGGTAGTAATGTAAAGATTATGACCTTTAAGGTTCTGCTTCTTAATTTGACACCTAGCTCCTCGTACTGACTATGCAGAACCTCCTTGTCTGTCCTGCTTAATTGTACATAGATTGTCTACAAGCGAATGGAACTTCCCCCTGTCACTCCAAATTCCTCTCCAGCTCTGACAGCAACACAGCTATCTGGACTCTCACTCAGTGCTGTAGAAAACAGTGCCAATCACCCTCACTGTCCTGTATCCTACTACCTGTACATTCTTTCTTAGATCCTCTCTTCATGTATCACAATGCCATAGTTTATCCAACCTGCAACCCTCACCTTTGTCCAAATAAATTGAAAGGATCTTAAACGTATTTGACATTTATAGTCCTGCCTTCTGGGTCCCCTTACCTGCCTTATTCACTCTCCCATCCTGGAACACTGATCAAATCAGATGAATTTTCCTTACTCGGGAAAGGTATTATTACTGTGGAAGGAGTGAAACGAATGCTCATCAGACTTGTTCCCTGGGCTGGCTGGACTAACCTATGAAGAGAGACTGAAGAATATGAGCCTTTGTTAGGGGTTATCTAATTGAACCCACAAAATAATTTAGAGATAGAATGAGATGGAAGTCAGATGTTTCCCCTGGTTGGGGAACTTAAAAATAAAGGGGGATGTCATTAGTACCAAGATGAGGAGAAGATTTTTTTCACTCAGATGGTTGTAAACCTTTGAAAGTATCTAACTCAGATATCTGTGGAAGCTTAGTTTCTAAATATATTTAAAGTAGAGGTTGATAGATTTCTGATTATTAATCATGTAAAGAATTATGGAGATAGGGTGGATAAAGTGTCAGAAAGGGCTTCAAGATAAATAATCAACCATGATCTATTTGAATGGCTGAGTCAGCTTGACAGCTTGAAAGGCACTGTTTCCATGTTCCTAAGCAAAGAGTACATATTATACATGTTTCGAAAACAAAGCAAAACTCAATATTGATATAACCACAATGAAGAAACAAATTGTGCCTTATTTCTTATCTACTAACTGACTAGATTTCATTGTGAAATTTTTTGCACAAAAGGTAATTATGCACTGAAGATCAGAAGTAACAAAGTAGCATGTGCTCAGATTATTATATTACTATTCATGCTAAGACATGTTTAATGAAATTTTAATTGTGCAATTGAACCTTTTATTCAAAGCCTGAACCAATTAGTTTACTGTAATCATTCAACATCATATTTCGTTTAAATGCAGAATTTTAGCATCACTATTTTATTGGAAGAGATATTTATGCAAGAAGAAAAGCCTTAAAATGTTGTATCACTTACAATTATTTAGATTGTGAGGTTCCAATGTACACAATTCCAAATTGCTATTTCTCCAGTTTGCACACTGTTCAGTCACTACAATGCTGTTGAAAGCCTTGGAACAGTTGAGGTTCAGGAATATTTTCTAAGGTTTTTTTTATGAGCATGCATTGGTACCACACTGAAGAGAGCTGATTGACTTTGTCTCTGTTTAGAAGTGGCCTAATGGTAAATTTGAGGATAGACTCACAGGAATGAGCATTGATGAGATGCTATGGTTTTCTCTCAGTACATTATCAAAGGGCACTGGTCCCCAAATCCCCACCTCCTGCTGCAGTCACTTGATCTTGATTTTCCAAATACTTGTACTGTTCTTTTCCTTCAAATTATCTTCCTGGCACAACCATATTAATCTTCTGTTCTTGCTGCAACTTAAGAAAAAAATTATTGGAATATTCTTTTCACTGAAGGCAGGGATGGGAGTGGGCATGTATGGCATCCCTCAGCCTGTATCCTGTTCTGTGCACCTGAATGGCCAAGGGGTAGGTAGTCAACAGTGGTTAGAATCCTCCACACTCATCCTCCTAACAATGCACTAATAGCAGCATATCTCTCCAATAATTCCACTGTCATAGAGCAATCAACACTCTAAGGCTTGGGATCTCTAAGGTTTTGGATGTGTACATACACACATTGACTGCAAAGACAAAAGAAAAAGACAAAGCATGTTATGACAGTGAGAAGTACTTCTGCTCCAAAACAAATAACTGCTGTGTTGCCTTTTACTATGAATTTTCAGGTAGGTTGTCAGTGAAATGGGCTGAAGAATGCACTGCAAATGCTCACTTCTGTCTGAAATGGCAGAGTCCTGTATAATTCAAAGAAGCTTGCATATTGAAAGGGCCGACCTCCAGAGACAAGTGGATATTTCAAATACATAGCAATACATAAAAATGGTAACAGTAATTTTACTGACCCCATTCCAAGACTTGTTTCTGTCCTAATAATATGTTAAGACCAAGTAAATATTAGCCCATCATCCTTCCCTGAAGCTTTATTGCCAATATACTGTAAGTGTTGATTTGGTCTTCAAAAAAAAACACAATACATTTTAGCATACTGAGAAAATAAAACATATCAAATAGTATGAGTTATCAAAAACAGCATCATCCATACTGGTTCTCCTTACAAGTTAAGCTTTTCTCTGCTTTACTATTCTTCTGCTGTCTCTTTCTCTTCCTCTACCTGATTCATTCATGTTCCCTCTTGAATTTATACTTGCTATCACTGTCACCAGCACTTTTTCACATTCACTCACCACAATAGCATTTTGCTTCATACTGTATTCAATTTTGTTTACTGGTCAGTGTTTCACGTATTCTCAAACAATTTTGCCATTTCACATCAGTTTCGTTGAACACAATAGCCTTTTTAAAAAGATTTGTGATCAAGATGAGAAAATGATTGCGTTGGGGTGTGAAAGTCTTCCCATTTCAGGCAATTTTAAACACATCCATGTCAATTGCACTGCACACAGATGTAATTATCTATACAATAAACTTGAAACTCATTAAATCATGTTGAAGAGGTGCCAATATTGGACTGGGGTGGACCAAGTTCAAAATCCCACAACACCAGGTTATAGTCCAATAGACTGTGCTTCCAAATAAACCTGTTGGACTATAACCTGGTGTTGTGGGATTTTTAACCACATTAAATCAGTGAGGCCTTATTTAAACAGAGCTGAGTCACTCGCGAATGCGCGTGCGCAGTGAGGGTGGTGCATGCTGGTCTTTGTAGTTCGGTCTGGGCTGCGCCACGATTACCCACAGTGCACTGCGACCTCGCTGACGGTCAGGGGAAGGTCAGGAAGAAGGTTCGAGTCGTTAGTGAACGGGAAGACATGTTGTGGGCACGGACGGTTCGCAACTTTAGCACCTCGCTGATCCGCAGGTCACACTATGAGGAGGGACCGGGAAAGGTACGGGACGGACGGACGGAGATTCAAGTGTCTCGGGCGGGGGCTCCGTTAACTGCAGCCGGGAGGCGTGAGGCCTCCTCCGGGCGGGCGGTCGGTGGGTGTGAGGGGAGGCCGCGATGCTGTTGGACCACCTGGCCCAAGGCTAGCGCTGTCTTCTACCCTCTCTTCCACCTCCCCCCACCCCCCACGGGCCGGTCAGTCCGCCGCCTTCACAGTTGTAGCGGGTTGAACGTTACTGCGGCGAGGAGAGCGCGGTAAAAGGCCTCACTGTTCCCATGTCTCGGAGCTGGAGTAGCGGCTCAGAACCACCAGCATCTCCCCTGGTGGGGCGGAAGCTGCCTTTCCGTGTCTCTGCTTCAGTATCATTCCCTTCCGTGTCCGAAACTCTCTTTCCCCCCCCGATTGACTGGAACCAACTCCATGTAATGCCCTTGTTTCACCTTGTTCCTTTACCACCTCAGTGCCCAAGGCTCCTTTTTCGATGAAGGAACGATTTATGTATCACTTTCAATATAGTCTGCGTTATTTGACGTGCTACACTGGGGAGGCCAAACGCAGATCAGGCAGTTGCTCTTCAGAACACCCCTGCCCAGTCCTCCAGCACGATCCTGACCTTTAGGTCGTTTGCAATACTCTATCTTCATCCTGTGCATCAATGTTGTAATAGGCCTCACACAATCTGGAGTGGCAGCACACTTTATTATTTAGGCACTCTGGCCTTCTGGCCATAGTTCCACAGCTTCAAACCATGAATGCTGTCCTCCATTTTGGTATTTGTCCCCATTGTCTGTCTTGACTTCCTGTTTTTGCTTCAGATTTGAAGTCAATTTGGGCCTGGTGTTAACTCTTTTCTTTCTCCACAGATGCTGTCAAACCTGCTGAATTTATCCCAGCAGCTTGTTTTTTTTTCAAAAGCAGAAATTGCTCATGAAAGCATTTGTGGGCAGAAAGCAGTGTTAAATGTTTGAAGGCTGTTGAATCTGTCAGGATTATGATTTTTTTTTCAGATCTCCAGCATCCGCAGTTGTTGTGGATTGCTGTTATTTCTTTTGTTTTTTGCTATTTGAACCTGTTATCTTCCACATTCTGTTTTTCCTTTTATTCACTTAACTTTCACCCTTGTGATTGATCTGCACCTATCCTCTGTTTGATACCTGAATTACGTAAATCAGTTTTGTCTTGGTGTTCCAGTATAGAACTTGGGAGCAGCAGTGTACCATTTGGTGCTTGAATTTGCACCACCAGTCATGATTGATCCTTGTGTCTAAGCTCTGCTTTTTGCTGCTTTTACTCTTAAACCCTTTGCTCTTGCCTATCAAAAAAATGCTTCAAGTTTAAATATATAAATGTAAACTCCTGCCTGCCATGACCCTCTGGGAAAAGAATTCCACTATTCTTAATAATTTTGAGTGAAGAAATTTCGCTTTATCAGACTTAAATGGGAGGTGCTTCATCTTAAATGATGTCCCTGAGTTTTAGTCTCAGCCACAGTAGATTTCTACTTTAGATAGATCCACCAGATTTCTACTTTATCTGCTCCCTTCAAATCTAATTTCACTTAGTTCACCATTAATTCTTCTAAACTGCAATGAATGCAGGCCTAACCTGTTCAACCATTTTTCATAACATAAGCCCACAATTCATCATGTACTTTTTATGGAGAATTGTGGGCTTTTTTTTTAGATTAGTAATCTAATCTAAAAAAAAGCCTACAATTCATCATGTACTTTTTATGGAGTCATTGGAATGTGGAAAAGTGCTCATTTGCATTTGGAAACAATGGTTTAGTCCTCAGCAGTTGTTATTTTCTTCTATAAATTTGCATTTTAGTGACTACACTTTTTTAATGGCCTGTACCTTTTTCTAAAACTTCAAAATTGGGCATTTTGCTGTTTCTCTATCCTTGCAGTCACCTTGCAGATGGGTATGCCTTTTCTCTCCATTTATTTTGAATGACTGATGGCTGATTTTTTTTTTGAGCAAAATGTTTAGTTTGACTGATATTTCTCAAGTCTAGAATCTGTATTGTACAGTAAACCAGTAATGATAACTCTGCTCAGATGAGTAAACTCATCCTGGATATGTAAAGAATTAAATTAATTTCATAATTTATAACCACTAGCAAATTGAAAATTCATCTGTAGTTGGTTTGAATTATTAGTGGCCCTGAAGTCATTGATTGGCACTTTGAATTCTGATGTTTAACTGCAGATAATCTGTTGCGACCAGACTCCATGCACTTTGAGAAAGTGTTCTTGAAAGCACTAGACAGAGAACTTCCCCTTTATGCTTTCAATATCACTGTTAATACCTACATTCGACAGTAACTATTCAGCTTCTAATATGTATGTCCATTCTTATTTCGCTCCATGTAAATTTCACTGAGGCTAATCAGTGAATTTTATCCTCTAGTCTTTAGTGTGATTCCCCACTTTAGGGACATTAGTTAGACAAGGTTGCCTGATTTTTGTTATCAAGCAAGGAGCATTCCATATTGTGGAGATCGTTGAAGTTTGTGACAAATGTTACCACTGACTATAATAGTCAAATGGGATATTCTAGCATGTTTTCTTGTTGTTTTGAAAAGGGAATCTTGACCTTTCTACTACTTTGAAGTAGTATTGCTTTCATAAAAAACTGTTGTGCTATCTCTAGTAGTTGGCACCATTTGGGTCAGTTTTGTATTGAATGCTGTGACTATATGATGGTGTTTTTCTAGAAGTATCTGGTACAAATGATGTGAATTCTTTAAATGAATGATATCATGACACAGTAAACGCTTGCTGATGTACCAACACCAAATTTATTATTTGCTGCTTTATTTGACTTGGATTAATTGGTTTCCTTTTTTTATTTTTAACAGAACTTGCCATTTTCTGTGGAGAACAAGTGGAGGCTGTTGGCGATGATGACAGTATTCTTTGGTAGTGGCTTTGCTGCTCCATTTGTTTTAGTCTGGCACCAAATGCTCAAGAAATGAGACTACATTATTCAGTACGTGACCATCTAAAATTTTCCTGTGAGATTGAATAAATTCAAAATCAATTGTTTATCTGGTGCATATGATGTGAATCTTTTTGTTATGAGTAATACTGTGACACTGTAAACGCTTTCTGATGCACCAAACCCCATAACTTGTTTACCCTTGCAATGTGGTTGTCACTTTGTATTTGGTCAATGAGTCATTAAGTAGGTATTGATCAACCATGTTATCATGTGGCCATATTTGGACACTTGAGTATAACTTGTGATTAGCATCAGCAATTACTTTGTAGGTATTACCATGCAATTCCCGTCAACACACTAAGTTTCTAGCAAGTATTCAGTTTGGCACATATAATTTAGTAGGACAGAAAGCATTTGACAAAGTTTCATTCTGCATTATAATTGTCCAGTGCTGGATCACTTGAGTGTAGTTATTTTTCAGGGTACTGTTAAATCTCAATCACCATTTTAAAGAATTTATGAATTTGTGTAAGCCACAGTTGATTCTATGCTAAATATTTTACACTTAATGTAGCTTCATTAACCTGGATTCAAGTCTTTTGGAAACTGTAAGCTAGAGTTAGCGCATTCTGGATTTAGGGACAAAGTTAGGATGGTAATGAAAGGACCATAAAAGCAATTTTTTTTATTATACATCTTTGAAGAACAAAACCAGTCTTGTTGATTAGAGTACAATACTTGTCAAACTTATTGTTAGTTTGGAGTATCTGCATGTGCTTTTGCAGAGTTTCATAGTACCACTTCAGAATTATTGGAAAATGCACTGTTGGACTTTTTTCATTCTCCATCTGTTTAAAGGGAACCAGCTAGGAATTGAAGTACTTTGCACCCCTACTTCCCCTTCCAAAGCTTTATTGGCAATGAAAGGTCACAGATCAGAAATGGCAGCTCCGTCCCTTTCTCTACAAATGTTTGCAAGACCTGTGTGTTTTTTCTAAGATCTTGTTTATACTTAAATGTTTTGGTTAGACTCGTAGTACTTCTAAACTTTTTTTTTCTTTTCCAGATTAAAAAGCCACCTTAACTGTGGTAGATATCTGCTGAGCAGCTTATATCCTCAAGAGTCTGTTAATCTTTCCAGTGAGGTGTTCTTGTAAATAAAAATATTAAGAAATTAAATATTCCCCTCTTTGTGCTTTATCTTTATCTACTTTTGGTATTTGGCTGAGTTCAGAGTCTCATATACTAAAATTTACGTCTTGGGTGTTAGGTTTAAAATGAACCTCTCCTTTGTGTGCTTTCTTTTTGCAAATCATCTTGCTTAATCTGCAGGTTTAGGAGAAAGTGAGAACTGCAGATGCTGGAGATTAGAGCTGAAAATGTGTTGCTGGAAAAGCACAGCAGGTCAGGCAGCATCCAAGGAGTAGGCGAATTGATGTTTCGGACATGAGCCCTTCTTCAGGAAAGAAGGGCTCATGCCCGAAACGTTGATTCTCCTGCTCCTTGGATGCTGCCTGACCTGCTGCGCTTTTCCAGCAACACATTTTCAGCTCGAATCTGCAGGTTTATACTAATATAAGTAACTATTAGTAATCTTGGTTCTTCACGATAGGTGGGTGAATCTTTGAGCTATAGGAGAAATGTTGTTAAGCCCCTTGAAAGTAGCTGATCAGTACAGTTCTACTTCATTATAAGGTTGGAACTGGGAATAATCTAGTCGCATAATGCTACCACTACAGTGCTGATCACGTTTTGTGATTCTAAGTGCATTGGCCTATAGTTCAAGTATAGTGATCTCTCTTGCTAACATCTGGTGACTTGTTGCAGTGGGGAGAAATAACCCAACAACAACCTGACAGTCCAACCTGCTTCCTAAAAGTCCCATTATCCTAGACTCCTCAGTCACTATCCTTGCCAGTGAAACTGATTAGCCTCCAGAGATTGACTCTGGATCACAGATGTTTTGGCATCAGGTCAATAATAGGTGAGGACATCTGGTTACCAGCTACCATTGATCAGCAATGATCAATCAATTGAGGGACGATGCTGAACACACTCAAAAGCACCACCAAGAGTAGCAATTAATAGACAAAGAATATCCTCTGTGGGGGGGGCTTCAATGTGTATCATGTCTCATCAATATGCCTCTGACTGATGAGCATCAGTCAGAGGCGCCACCACGACCATGTGGAGACAAGTCCTGTCCTCAAACATTCCCTTGAATAGTGTGGTAATACCACCTTGTTCAAATGGGATAAATTGAAAGCACATAGCAATTTGAATGTAGCATCAATGAGGCATTATGGGCTATTGGCTGCAGCAGAATTACATTCCATTTCAATCTGTGACATGTGTAATCCCTCAACCACTATCAAGTAAAATGACCAACCAAGAATGATCAAGACAGCATAAGAACAAAGGCCTAACTGAAAATGAGGTGAAGGTATAGGACGACAAGTACATAGTGGAAGATGCAAGTTGACAGCTGAGGAATCCCAAAAGCAGTAGAACAGATCACATGCTAATATGAATGGTAACTGGCAAATTAAAGAATTAATGGAAGGAGGCTTCCTGAGCCCATCATCTTTATTGACACTGCAAAAAAGACCAAGCTGAAACGTTATTGACAATCATAATTGCTGAGTGGATAATTCATCTGTCTTCTCCTGAGGGTTCTAACAGTACATGCAAGTCTTCATACATTTTAATAATTCCATGTAATATCAAAAATTGGGTGAGCAGATGACATATAGCAAAGGAAATGGCCACATAAATACTGTAACCTAAAAAAGCAGAGTTAAAAATCATACAACACCAGGTTATAGTCCAACAGGTTTAATTGGAAGCACACTAGGAGCGACGCTCCTTCATCAGGTGATTGTGGAGGGCTCGATTGTAACACAGAATTTATAGCAAAAATTTGCAGTGTGATGTAACTGAAATTATACATTGAAAAATTGATTGTTAAGCCTTTCATCTGTTAGAATACAGTGATGGAATTGAACCGGGTCTCTGGTGCTGTGAGGCAGCAGTGCTAACCACTGTGCCACCGTGCCGCCATGTGTACATCTTTCATGTGTACATCACAAAACCCTTTTTTGTAAAGTTGCGTTCTCGGGTTAGCTGTTAACAATGTGTTAGCTAGACAATATGTCCAAATCATGACTAAAAAAGCAGGTTATTGGCTGTGAATTCTGCCATGAGCAACTTAGTTCATAATTCCCCAAAGCCTGTCCACTCTCTAAATGACATGAGATTGCTCAGCTATTCCCCACTTGATTCGGGTGAGTGCAATTCCCAAGTCTGAAACACGAAACACCCAACACCCTCCACAGCAAAACAAACCCGAAACATCACAATCCTTGACAAAGAGCACACGTGGTGTGTGTACTGTTGCATCATGACAAATTTCAGACCACACACTACCTTTTCAGACAGTTACATGACATGTAACATTCCAATACCCACTCTGCTTTCAGTCTCTGGAGTCAGTGTGGTCAGCCAGTTATGTACGGGCAATGTACAGTGATGTCAGATTAAGAGTGGAATTTTCCCTGGTATGTGAGCAATGGCAAGAAAAAAGAAAATATACAATCAAAAAGTTAATCATATTTTTGACGTTGAGTAATTTTTTTTTCTGACTTTCTCCATAAATCTTAAAAGGCAATTTCACAATTTCACTATTGAGGGCAACTATGTTATTGACGTGCATCTACATCTCATTAAAGTCCTAACTTATTTTTCACCATGAAACTAGATTCCTGACATAAAGCAGATTGGGTACCTAAAATAAACAAATTAGAGGAATCCTTCAAGACCATCAATAATACCCTGACTGGCATAAAATTCACAAAAGAGGAAAGCAACAGCAAACTGCCATTCCTAGCTGTCACAGTAGAGCAAACAGCCAATAGGGAACTCCAGCATCTACAGGAAAATACATACTGACCAATATAGAACTACAGAAGCAATTATCCCAACACCCAAACAAGGCTGTATTAGAACATTATTTCAATGAGCCACCACACACGACAGCACAGAGGAACTACACAGAGTAGAGGAAAATCACTTATACAATGTATTCAAAAAGAATGGGTACCCAATGAACACAGTCTGCCAATTTCTCAGCAACAAATCCCAACAAGCAAACAAAACATGTCCAGAAACCCGGGCCACCTTCCCCTATATCAAAGACATTTTGGAAATGACTGCCAGACTTTTGGCACCATGGTAGCCCACAAACCCACCAATACACTAAAACAGCAGCAAATGAACTTGAAAGACCATATACAGACAACAAGCAAAACTAATGTCATTTACAAAATAACTTGCAAGAACTGTAACTAACAGTACATTGGACAAACAGGCACAAAAACAGCCACCAGGATACCTGCCACAAAAAACCATGACCCACTCTCACTAGTATCCTTACGTACAGATGAGGAAGGCCACACTTCAACTGGGACAACACATCCATCCTAGGACAAGTCAAACAGAGACACGCGTGAGAATTCCTAGAAGCATAGCATTCCAACCGGAACTCTTATCAACAAACACATTGACTTGGATCCCATTTATCACTCCCTGAGAAAAAGAACAGGAAATGGCATCACCATAGTAAATGACATCACTAACCCAAGGAAACCTAAACACATAAATAGAAAGCGGTCCATGCCACCAGTGCTTCATCCGGACGCTCGCTGAAGATGTTACCTAGTATGGTGACGAAGCATATGAAAACGACCCTTCCAGCTCAGCAAGCAAACCTACATCCACATCCAGGGTGCTGCCAATGCCGGCTGTTCATATCCTTCTCCTGTGATGAGGAGGGGTAAACAGCTCAGATAGTAGTATTCTCCATCATTGCTGGCTTCTCCCAGATATAGAGCACTATTCACTACATCCATCTTATATTGAGGGCACACTCTCATCAATCTGCAGGATTTGGCAACAGAAAAAGCTGCCATTCCATCAGTGTTCAAATCCAAAGTGACCATCAATGACAAATTTTGGAGGTCTGCTCAGATATCCTGGGGGTTACCTTGACATTTCCAGATTAGAGGGACTCACAAAGGTCCTGTATCTTTTTGTGGCCAGCAAACTGCAGAGGGGTGCCTGTTGGGAGACAAGGGATATGTCTTCTAAATGTGGCCCAACCCTGAGACGGCCACAGAGGGAGGCTTAATGCTTCTTCCAGCAGGACCATAGTCATATAGAGAAGAACCTAGTTCAGATGAGGTTTTTTTCTCTATCTCTCTCTCCCTCTCACATTAAATGATATCTGAGTGCTGTATTCTATGGTGAAGTCCCTCATGATAGCCAGGAAGTTGAATAGAATGCTGAGTAATCTCTTCTTCAACTTTCAATCATTATGAAGCCTTCAGTTTTTCAGAGTGCACACAGACTGCTGACTTGCCATGAAATTCTTCAGCATTTATAGAACAGTGTTGAATTTGCAAGAGTCAGCACTTTGTGGAGCAGAATGCTGCATGATGATGCAGGTGAACATATGAACTGTACATCTCCCAGATTTGACAGCATGCACTTGTGTAAAGTTGATACATAGAATGAACATTTCTTTTCAGAGATGTGTGGAATTGTCATTAATTCCGTATACTCACAATGTAAATGTGTGCACAGAAGGCACTAATATAATCCTTGCATACTGTATTTAGCCTCAGCATTGTTCACAATCAAGTGCAATGTCTTTGCTGCAGTGCTGAACATCATGTTTCAAATGTCCCTTGTGTTTAAGTCTAACTGCAGTCAAGAGGGTTATGTGTGTATGGAATGAGTTGCAAGATGAAGTAGTGGTGGCTGGTACAATTGCAGCATTTAAGAGGCAGCTGGATGGGTATATGATTAGGAAGGAATTAGAGGGATATGGGCCAAGTACTGGCAAATGGGACTAGATTAATTTAGAATATCTGGTCAGCATGAACAAGTTGGACCGAAGGGTCTGTTTCAATGCTGTACATCTCTATGACTCTAAATACGTGGTGATTGCTATTTCTTTCAGCATTGGGATGTCTATACTCATCATTCTCATGGGTGTGCCTTAACCACAAAGAGTCATAGAGCCTTTTCCCAGGGAAAAGACTGTCTATTTACCCGATCCCATGCCCCTCATGATTTTATAAACCTCTATAAGGTCACCCCTCAGCCTCCGACGCTCCAGGGAAAACAGCCCCAGCCTGTACAGCCTCTCCCTGCAGCTCAAATTCTCCAACCCTGGCAACATCCTTGTAAATCGTTTCTGAAACCTTTCAAATTTCACAACATCTTTCCGAATTGCACGCAATATCCCAATAGTGGCCTAACCAATGTCCTGTACAGCCACAACATGACCTCCCAACTGCTGTACTCAATACTCTGACCAGTAAAGGAAATTCCCTCCAACAACTTGCCCACCACCGACATCAGGCTCAATGGGTCTATAGTTCCCTGGCTTGTCCTTACCACCGTTCTTAAACAGTGGCATCATATTAACCAACCTCCAGTCTTCCGGCACTTCACCTGTGACTATCGATGATACAAACACTTCAGCAAGAGGCCCAGCAATCACTTCTCTGGCTTCCCACAGAGTTCTCGGGTACACCTTTTGTGGGCGGCACGGTGGCACAGTGGTTAGCACTGCTGCCTCACAGCGCCAGAGACCCAGGTTCAATTCCCGCCTCAGGCGACTGACTGTGGAGTTTGCACGTTCTCCCCGTGTCTGCGTGGGTTTCCTCCGGGTGCTCCGGTTTCCTCCCACAGTCCAAAGATGTGCAGGGTCAGGTGAATTGGCCATACTAAATTGCCCGTAGTGTTAGGTAAGGGGTAAATGTAGTGGTCTGAGTGGGTTTCGCTTCGGTGGGTCGGTGTGGACTTGTTGGGCCGAAGGGCCTGTTTCCACACTGTAATCTAATCTAATCTAAAAAAAAACCTGATCAGGTCCTGGGGATTTATCCACCTTTACCCATTTCAAGACATCCAGCACTTCTTCCTCTGTAATCTGGACATTTCGCAAGATGTCACCATCTATTTCCCTACAGTCTATATCTTCCATATCCTTTTCTACAGTAAATACTGATGCAAAATACTCATTTAGTATCTCCCCCATTTTCTGCGGCTCCACACAAAGGCCACCTTGCTGATCTTCGAGGGGCCCTATTCTCTCCCTAGTTACCCTTTTGTACTTAATGTATTTGTAAAATCTCTTTGGATTCTCCTTCATTCTATTTGCCAAAGTTATCTCATGTCCTCTTTTTGCCCTCCTGATTTCCCTCTTAAGTATACTCCTACTTCCTTTCTACTCTTCTAAGCATTCACTCGATCTATTCTGTCTATAGCTTTCATATGCTTCCTTCTTTTTCTTAACCAAACCCTCAATTTCTTTAGTCATTCAGTATTCCCTATACCTACCAGCCTTTCATTTCACCCTAACAGGAATATACTTTCTCTGGATTCTTGTTATCTCATTTCTGAAGGCTTCCCATTTTCTAGCTGTCCAATTACCTGCCAAAATCTGCCCAAGAATAAGTCAAGTTTTGCACCTTCTCTAGTAGGTGCATCCACATACTGCGAATCAGAAAATTGTCTTATCCACACTTAACAAATTCCTCTCCATCTAAACCCTTAACACTATGGCAGTCCCAGTCTATGTTTGGAAAGTTAAAATTCCCTACCATAACCACCCTATTATTCTTACATATAGATCTCCTTACAAGTTTGTTTCTCAATTTCCCTCTGACTATTGGGGGGTCTATAATACAATCCCAATAAGGTTATCATCCCTTTCTTATTTCTCAGTTCCACCTAAATAATTTCCGTGGATTTATTACCAAGAATATCTTCCCTCAGCACAGCTGTAATACTATCCCTTATCAAAGATGCCACTCCTCTTCCTCTCTTGCCTCCCTTTCTATCCTTCCTGTAGCATTTGTATCCTGGAACATTAAACTGCCAGTCCTGCCCATCCCTGAGCCATGTTTCTGTAATTGCTATGATATCCCAGTCCCATGTTCCTAACCATGTCCTGAGTTCATCTGCCTTCCCTGTTTGGCCCCTTGCATTGAAATAAATGCAGTTTAATTTATTAGTCCTACCTTGTCCCTGCCTGCCCTGACTGTTTGACTCACTTCTGTTCTCAACTGTACCAGTCTCAGATTGATCTCTTTCCTCACTATCTCCCTGGGTCCCACCCCCCACCTTACTATTTTAAATCCTCCCAAGCAGCTCTAGCAAATCTCCCTGCCAGTATATTAGTCCAATTTAAGTGCAATCTGTCCTTCTTGTACAGGTCACTTCTACCCCAAAAGAGTTTCCAATGATCCAAAAATGTGAATCCTTCTCCCATACACCAGCTCCTCAGCCATGCATTCATCTGCTCTATCCTTCTATTCCTGCCCTCACTAGCTCGTAGCACTGAGTAATCCAGATATTACTACTCTCGAGGACCTCCTTTTTAAATTTCTGCCTAACTCTCTGTAATCTCCCTTCAGAATCTCAACCTTTTCCCTTCCTGTGTCATTGGTTCCAATGTGGACAATGTCCTCTTGCTGGCCTCTCTCCCCAGTGAGAACATTCTGCACCCTCTCTGAGACATCCTTGATGCTGGCACCAGGGAAGCAACACACCATTCTGCTTTTTCGCTGCTGGCCACAGAAACGTCTGACTGTACCTCGAACTAGAGAATCCCCTAACACAATTGATGTCTCGGAACCCGACGTACCCCTCGTTGCATTAGAGCCAGTCTCCATATCAGAAACTTGGCTGTTTGTGCTACGTTCCCCTGAGAATCCATCACCCCCTACATTTTCCAAAACAGCATACCTGTTTGAAATGTGCATATTCACAAAAGACTCCTGCACTAGCTGCCTACCTCTCTTACCTTTCCTGGCGTTAACCCATCTATGTGACTGTATCTGAGACTTTCACCCCTTCCTATAACTGCCATCCATCACATACTGTTGCTGTTGCAAATTCCTCATCGCTTCTACCTGTCTTTCCAACCGATCCATTCGATCTGATAATATTCGCAGCCAGCAGCATTTATGGCAGATATAATCCGCAGTAACCCTTAAACTCCCACATCTGACCAGAAGTACATATCACTCTATTAAAAGCTATTTTTGCTCCTGCACGATCTACAGACCCAGAAAATAACACCATCTTATTCCTCTGCAAACACTGCCCCAGCTTAATTAATAGTTATGGCTTATATTTCAAGTTTAATCAAGAGACATATCTCCAGAAACATATAATCAAGAAAGAACCTATTCTACTCACTACTGCAGATTCTCTGTAGGTCACACTTAAAACAACGATTAACTTATCTGATTCTGTGCTGTGAATGTCACCCAAGTTTAGTTGTGAATTTCACTGTTTGATAATTTTCCCAGATGCACTCTGTCCAGCGATACACAAATTCAAACATCAAACGCAATAACTGTGCAGGTTTGTTTTTTCTCTCCCTCTCTCCTGCAATGACCTCACTGTGTGCTTCCTTTGTCTGTTCTTCTCCCTTTTAAAACTGCTGTTGTTTTGGCATTTTGTTTCCAAAGTTCCAAAACAATGGAACAGCAAATGAAACAATAATTGCTGCTCCTGCAATTCGAGGAAATCACCTCCAGCACCTAAAATAGCTCAAAAAAAAGGAGTAGCTGTTATAGCCAGAAATTTTTGCTGTCCTCCATCTTGGATTACCCAGAATCTTCTCTCTGACAGTGCAAATTATACTAGAGCAGGACATATACACTACAAGTGAACATAAGTATGACCATAAAAACACATGTGCCATCTTTGTGTCCTCATTAAGTTTTCTTCTTTCTGTATCTTCCACTAGGTTCTAAGTTTAGTCCGGTTTTCTGCAGCTGCAGTGGAGCTATTCTATGATTGGCCATGTTGGCTCTTTCAAGACATTGTCAGTTATCTCTTTGTGCCATTGGGCCTAGAGGGATCTGGTCTGTTGACAGTCTCTTGCCCAAACGCAGGCTGACTCCTCTTAGCTTGAACTGCTGCAGGCATTGGGATCACAGTCCAAGGGGAGGTGGTGGAAGTGGCTGGGCAAGTCTGAAATGTCATAAGAGGCTACTTCTGTGGGACGTGTGTGTTGTTTCTCGATGCTGTGGATGCCTGCCAACACCACACACTCCTTAAGAGGAAGGAACATTTGGAAGGAGGTCAAGGTCCCTTGTCCCGCTTTCGCCTTGCCAATGACGCCGAGCTGCTATAACCAGTGATGGAATGTGGGTGCATACGCGTAAATGCCACATACTGAATATGCTGGACCTGGTTCTCCACAGCGAGCACTAACCCGTCCATGGAGACAGGCAGGTGCATTGATACCAAAGCCAGCACAGCACTGATCATGTTGATGGGGTTCTCCACCTTAATGTGTGCCTCTGACAAAACTGTCTAACGTTCTCATGCCTGTCTGCCTTTTGATGTCCAATACTGGCTGAGAACAAGTAGCTAAGCTTGTGCACGGTCTCTGAGTATCAGAGACATAAGCTTTTCTTCCTCAGCCAACTGCAGAGATATGTCAGTGACGTACCCATCAGATTGTGCTTTAAGCCATATCTAGAAAGAGTATCTACTAAGGTGATAGCTGTTGGAGGATGCAGGTGAAAGCCTGCATTCTCTGGGGATCAAGTGGCTTCCTCCACAGAGATTGAGATGGGGCTGAGGATCTCCTGCATTGGCCTTTTTGTGATGGTTGCTGGGTCTTGCTACTGCATTCATGAGATAAGGGAATTAATTAGTTGTCTGAGAGGGGTACAACCTTGTGCAGATTAGAATTAGGTCGCACTACTGTGAATGGGAGAGCAGCACAGTGAAATGTTGCTCATGGGATTGTTGGTCACACAGTTCTTCCATCCCCACGAGTGGTTATGTGTTTCTCAGATTTGATTGAGTATTTTTATATAAAATAAAGAAGGAGCTAACTGCCTGCGAATTGCCCCCTGGTCTTGGACCTCTTGGTCCAATTGTGAGCCAACTTTTCTTGCAATGAGACAAAGGGAGAAATGAATTACAGTGAAAATTGATGGAAGGGCAGTAAATGGAGATGTAGAAACAGGAAAGTTGGTGAGGAGTCTCCACTGAGGAAGTTTCGAGGGAAGGAAGGATTAATCATTTGGCAAGTGGGTGAAAGTCCAGGAGGAACAACCTGATGCAAGCAATGTTGAGATTGTAGTCCATGAGCCTTGGTGAGATAACTGTTCAATTGCAGAGTCGGAGTGGTGTTTCTGAGAGTATTAGGTAACAGAGAGAAGATGGTGGTATTTACCATTGCGGAGTGCAGATCATTGACCACTTCTTGCACTGACCAGGCTGCAATGTATGTCCAAGCTGACCTGATGTAATTGTGTGGCCTCCTATGATAGTCAGCTGGAAAAATGTTTGCCCTTTTCTCCACCACCTCATCCACCAAGGCATCCAGGTAGCTGTTCATAAGGCAGAGAGTGAGTTTTCCTTTCCTCTAACCATGTCATAAATGTACAGACTGAAGCAATACAATGCCTAATGACATAAACGCTAGAATTTCATGGATGTGGCAAATAGTTTTGCAGCATGATTCTCTGAGAAATGTTCCCAACAATGAAAGATTATGTGTGAAATGTCACTCTGAGGCATGGCAAATCAGGCCTGTGACACTCAGTTCCTCTCTGTTCATACATCACATATATATTTCTCTACATAATTTTCTTTACCTGTGCCATTTTCAAAGCCAAAGATGCACAGCAAAATATTAAGCAATATTTTCTATGATGAAAGTGTGTATCCAACACTTAACAGCACTGGAGTGTTGATTAAGCACTGGCAAACAGTAATTAAATCCAAAAGCATTAGAGAGGCAGGTAATAGTAGTTCATTAAGTTACAAAAATTGATTTGAGTTTTATAATGAGTTCAATAATCATATAAATAGATACTATATTAGCGCAAATAAATATAGATTGCAGTCATTATATATCTCCCCCAGTACCTTTTGAATATTAAAATACATGGCAGCTTTACTTTCAAACTACAAAACAGAAATTGCATTTTTTGCATTGCTTGAATAATATGTGGAAGGGCCATGCTTCTAACTGATATGCTTGATTAATGGTCAATCTTGCAGTCAGTTAGAAATACTTTGTGTCAGAATTAAATCAGGAAAATTATACTTTAAATTATAAACCTAATTGTAACAAATATTTTGTGTTACAAGATTAATACTGGATGCAAAAAAATTATTTTACTCTACTTCCAAGATTTTCTATTTGACTGTAAATAATTAGTGCCACATTGAAGCTACATGAATAAATGTTAGAGGAGTCATTAGATTTCAAATTGTAATACTTTATTTGAAGTTTATTTGAAAGCTTATTGTAAATCTACTTCACTTAATCATCTCAGTTTTGAAAATATAATATAAACACTGCCACATGCAAAAAATATGTTTGTTTTAGTAATTTGTTTGGAATTTGTAATAACTAAAAGCCTCCACAAGTTTGTAATTGCTTTGATTTGAGTTGATCAGAGGAGTGATTAACATGTCAGTATCTAAGTGGCTAAAGATTGCAGCTATTTTGTTTGCAGAAATTCACCGTATTTTAAATAGCATTTAAATATAATTTAGTTCCAAACATTCTTCCTGTCCACTTTGCCTAATTTGTGGATATTACTTAGTGTAAAATGGAAAAATCTTCTATCTACCACGTGCAGTACTATGAAAGATGCATTAGTGTTGCTTGTGGTGAGTACCTTTGTGCTGCTGAGTAGGACTAATGGTTTCATTAGGGCCAAGTGTGCTTATGAAATGTTTTAATATTCACTTTAGACAATGTTTCTAAACACAAGCATGAAGAATGACCACTTAATTCAGTGCTAATCATCGGAAACTCTAAATGATAGGCAGTCAATCTCTAGTTGTGCTGCATCCAGCAACTGAGGCATGAATTATGTTCACTTTTGTCAATTATTATAGATTGCTTCAGTACATTTGCTGGAGGTTCTAGTGGTGCAGTGGTTGTTCTTAATTTTGAGCCAAATGGCCCAGTTTTGAGCCCCATCTGCTCCAGAAATGGATAATAATGTCTCTGAAAAGGTTGAATAGGAAATATCTTCAACACATTTGCTGGGGTTTTGTGGTGCAGTGGTAGAGTCCCTACTTCTGAGCAAGGATGCCTGGGTACAAGTACATCTGCACTAGAGGTATGTAATAAGTGTGAACAGATTGACCAGAAAACATTTATGCAAACAGGTAAAAGAATATGGCTGGTAACAAGGCTGGGAAGTAGGTACTAGCAAGTCTGTGAAAGACTTGAGTTCAAGCAGATGGCAGTATTTGGATGAAAATCAGGGATATTCAGAGTTTGAATTAGATATTGGACTATGTTTCCACAAAAAGGGATCTGATTGTTAATGCTACAGCATGAATATTTGAAATCTCTCTGTCGAACCTCCATTGTTAGCACTTGGAAGTTCAGAGAATATAAAACTAAATTATAAATGTTGCTACCTTTATCTGGGTGAACTGTGAAGGTGACTCTGATTGACATCTTCAGAAAATCAGTCAAGTAACACTCACCTTTATCTGTGGAACAAGACATCATGAAAACCAGTTAAATAATCTGGACAATTTTGTTATTTTCTTTTATTTATCCCTTAACTGTGTTTGTTTCTCTGTATCTTCTGTGAGAATGGGTCTGAAAAACAAAGGGTTTTGGTTCAAAGCATAGACCAATTAGATTGCTTTGTTATTGAATTTTAGTCTACTTAAGTTGCTGTATTGTTAATAAATTGCCAAGTCTTTTGTTTAAGACACAAACCAGTGCCTGCAATTAAGTAATTACAGAGTCTGGGATTGGTTATAGAAATGTCTGATTAGGAACCATTAGGGTCTCTGAATTTTGAGGGTCTCTGAAGGTCATAATTTTACTATGTTGCAAATACAAAGTTAGAAAAAGGCTGATTTAGTCAAGCTGCCTGTCTCCATGATGTAACATAAGTAACAATTTTGTCACACAACTGAGTGAAGAGAACAATTTGGCCTCAACCTCCAAAATTGTACAACCAAGCGGATTAGATTAGATTAGATTACTTACACTGTGGAAACAGGCCCTTCGGCCCAACAAATCCACACCAATCTGCCGAAGCGCAGCCTACCCAGACCCATTCTCCTACATTTACCCCTTCACCTAACACTACGGGCAATTTAGCATGGCCAATTCACCCAACCTGCACATCTTTGGACTGTGGGAGGAAACCGAAGCACCCAGAGGAACCCCAAGCAGACACGGGGAGAACGTGCAAACTCCACACAGTCAGTTGCCTGAGGCAGGACCACACAGTCAGTCGCCTGACTCTCTCTCCCTTATTCCCTCAAAAATTCTGCAAAATGAAATATTTCTAACTCAAGCAGTATCGAAGGACCAACTCACAGGCTGCCCAATTGAGGATCACGGTTTGTGAATTGTGGTTGACAATAATATGATATAATCACAAAAACAACTATGAGAAAGCCATTTGATTCCATTCTTATTCATTTAGTCATCAATCCAGAAACTTTGCTCTTCTTTGTTCCACAGATGACATTCATGAAAAACAATTTGTCTCATCTGTCCTGTCAGTCCTATTTGTGAATGGATGCATGTGTGTTTGGGTTTGAAGGGGGTATAGTTTCAGTTTGTATGCTGATATTTAACAGTCCATTTTACTACATGTTAAAGGGTAAACTGTTTATCACAGTATTTTTTTTGTTCATTGGTGAAACCTAGTGTGAGATTTTTTATCTCTAATCATTGCAATATAATATTAACCATCTTTATGATTAATTTGGTCATTATAATTTTTGTGACAACTTATGGAATAGTGTACAAAGTTAAAAATCGCACAACACCAGGTTATAGTCCAACAGGTTTAATTGGAAGCACACCCTAACACAGAATTTATAGCAAAAATTTACAGTGTGATGTAACTGAAATTAAACATTGAAAAATTGTTTGTCTGTTAAATCTTTCATCTGTTAGAATATGAAAGGTTTAACAGACAATCAATTTTTCAATGTATAATTTCAGTTACATCACACTGTAAATTTTTGCTATAAATTCTGTGTTAGGATTCAGCCCTCCACTACCACCTGATGAAGGAGTGTCGCTCCGAAAGCTAGTGCTTCCAATTAAACCTGTTGGACTATAACCTGGTGTTGTGTGATTTTTAACTTTGTACATCCCAGTCCAACACCGGCAGCTCCAAATTATGGAATATTGAATTATGATTTGCAGTGCACTCTTCCCTTCAGGGTTGTGACAAATTTGGTAAACCATTTTTTCATTCAATCCAACATTCTTATGATGACAACATTACTGATGACTATGTATCTCTAAACGTAATTCTTCACAAGTTGTCTTAGTTGTAAAACAAATGTAGCATCCAATGTCTAGGTTGGTACGGTTCCAGAATACAAAACTATCCATAATTGGAAGTAATTTGGCAACTTAATTTAGGAAAGCTATTGGCAATGTCTGGATGTAATAATGTGATCCTGGTTAAGGGACATTGTTAGTGTACTGTAAAGGGAGCTTTCAGGACCTATATTGTAATCATGTAATGATAAACCTTGGAGTGCTGTTAGTGTCAATGAATGGAAAAAGTTTGCACTTCTGACATCCCCATTTTAATTAGCATAACTATTTCCTAACATTTTATTTAAACTAAAGAATATCCCCTTATGTTTAAATAGGTAAATATACCACATTGATCCTATAATTATCTCATTGTTCCTACTCTACAGAAACAAAACAATAATGGAATGGCCCTACTTATACTGCCTTAATTGTTAATACTGTAGAAATGAAATTCAGAGGATATTTCTGCAACATGATATGCCTTGGACCTACTTTTAACTCTATGCTAGTGGATGTGTTTTGAATGATTTAAAATCTTGCTCCTCAGGGAGTCCAGAACTAGAAGGCATATGTTTAGGGTGAGAGGGGAAAGATGGTGGTACGTGTATGGAATGAGCTGCCAGAGGAAGTGGTGGAGGCTGGTACAATTGCAACATTTAAGAAGCATTTGGATGGGTATATGAATAAGAAGGGTTTGGAGGGATATGGGCCGGGTGCTGACAGGTGGGACTAGATTGGGTTGGGATATCTGGTCGGCATGGACGGGTTGGACCGAAGGGTCTGTTTCCATGCTGTACATCTCTATGACTCTATGATAAAATTAGTTATTTTCTTTAATAAAAATTAAGAGAAGGTTGGTTCTGTTATTAATAGTAAAATTACAAACTCAAATACAAAGTAAACCTGTATAAATGCAAGTATAAATAATGCAGTTTTTACAAGTTGCGCTAGAGAGTAACAAGAACATCATCTCCAGTATTTAAAATAGATCTGCTCATGTTTCTTGGTGAATAAATAGTTCTTTCAGTCTGAAATAAAGTCAGAATATGTCAGGACTGGTAAATATTTGATAACCCTGCCAACTAAGATGTTTAATGCTAATTTTCTTTAATACCATTTTTGTTACACTTCTTTGATTGCCAATGCTTATGCTGTCACTATGTTTAAATTCAATAAAGGAATAATGCATGGGAGTCAAGTGTGCACTTGTTGTTTGTTCAAAACAAATGCAACATAATTTGTGATGTTTACTAGAAAGAAAACAGCAAATGACTTAAATAAAATCTTAAATTCTCCTAAAGTAACTTATGACAAAATCTGTATTTTGGCTGCCTGGTCAATGAACACAAGTGGCATTCTATTCAGTCTATGTGTTTGCAATATCCAGGACTCCTATATGGCAATAAAATTCTGCCAAAGATTGAATATCAGCACTGTGCACCAGTAAAACTATAAACTATAGTTTTCAGTTGAACAAAACATTTATCTCTTCATAGCATTATTTGTACTTCTCTGATGAAAACTATATTCAGAACTTTACAAACCTTCATAATACTGTTATAGCTGCAAGTCTCAGAAGTGTGACCATTCACTGAAGATTCATAAGGAATATAGGGCAACAGTGGGGAAAGTTAATGGAGTTTTGAAGTTACTGCCACATTGGTACAATAAAAATCTAAGATGATAGGACATTGACCATGAAGGGTTTTGATTGATTCTTACTTTTAAAATTGTGTATGATTATGGGCCTCATATATTGATGGATTTCAGTCCCAAGGATGGTCTTAGAGAACTGGGGTTGTTGACTACCGTAGAATCCCACAGCACAGAAAGAAAATCTTTAGTCCTTGCTAGCACTATGAATACCCAATTAATGTCCTGCTCTTTTTCAACAAAACTGCAGTTTTACAGGATTTATTAAATTTCCTTTTCTAAGTTATGATTAAACCTGCTGCCATTAACATTTCAGGCTGTTCATTTGACATCATAATAACTTACTGTGAGAAAAAAAATCTCTTCATCGCACCTCTGATTATCTTGACAATTATCTTAAATTAGTGTCCTCTGGTTACAAATCCTTCCGCCACTGGAAACATTTTCTCCTTTTTATTCTAATGAAATAATTCATAAATTTTAATGTTTCTATTAAATTTTCCTTTAATTCCATGCTCTAAGGAGAACTGTCTGAACTCGTCTAATCTCTCAATGTAATTTAAATCCATCAGGCTGAGTAAAATTCAAGTAAAACTAACATGTACATTTTCTAAAGTCTTGACAGATATTGCAGAAATATTAAAGCTTTTCTTTGTCTGGTAGAGAAGATTGCTTATCCAATATCGAAGTAACCAAATTTTCAGCCAATTCAGACATGTTTTGTCAGATTACAAATCATGCAGTGCAATGTGAAGTTACCACATTGATAATGAAAAGATATGTAGAGAATTTTAATATATGGAGACATTAAATTGTTAGTTTTATTATATTGAATAGATAGCAAACCTAGAAGATAAGCAAAATATGATCAACAACTTTAAAACATCTGGCAGCTCAACTCCAGACCTAAAACATTTAAAGATGAGAGTTTGCTCTAAAGTACAATGGGATTTGGGCTGCTCATAATTTAAGCTGCAGCACATTCAACCTTTGATCGCTTTTGATGTGCTAGCACAAAATGGAGAAAAAACAGTCTGCGGCAATAGTAACTGAAGCCATTATTTTCGTCCCTGCTCCAAACTCCATTTCCTGACTATTGACTTCATCATTCTCCCTGGCATCATTCGAAGATTAAACCAATCTGTTTGCAGCCTTGGTGTCAAATTTGTTCCTAAAATAAACTCCCAATCTTATAATCACACCATCAGGAAGAGCATCTATCTCCATCTCCACACATTACCCAACCTCAGTCCTTACTCAGCTTAACTGCACCTGAAGAATTATTCATAATTACATTATTTGCTGACTTTTTACAAAAAAAATCACTCACAGAATGTGGACAGAGTTGGCTGGATCAGCATTTATTGCCTTTCGCTAGTTGCCCTTGAGAAGGTGGGGGTTAGCTGCCTTCTTGAAACTTTGCAGTTCACTTGGTGCAGGTACACACACAATGCCTTGAGGAAATGAGTTCCAGAATTTTGACTCAGGCACATTGATATATTTCCAAGTCTGGATGGTGAGTGGCTTGGAATGGAAGTTGCAGATGGGGGTGTTCCAATGTATTTGCTGCCCTAATCCTTCTAGATGGTATTGGTCATGAGTTTGGAGAATCTTGCACAATGCATCTTATTGACAATACAATGCTGCTACTGAGCATGGTGCTGAATATTCACTTTGACTGTTTTATTATATTCCTAGCTAATCATCTGTAGTTTGCAATCTAAGGTCATCCAACATTCTGCTTATTGTGTCTTAAATCACAGTAATTTCTATTTACTTATTTGCTGTACCTGCATATTAAGTTTTTTGCAATTGATGCACTAGGGCTGCCAGATCATTCTGCATCTCAGAGCTCAATAACCTCTGCCTATTTAGATGACATGTTTCTTTTTTACTCTTAATGCCAAATTGTGCAATATCATTTTTTCCAATGTTATATTGAATTTGCTCAATCTTTGCCCTCAAAATTAACCTTTCTTATCCCTTCACAGTTTCCTTATGACCTCATCATAACTTGGTGTCATGCCTATCTTTGTGTCTTCATCAAATTTAGCAGCACTGTCTTTGGTCCCATCATCTAAGTCATTTATATAATTTGTAAAAAGTTAAGAGCCCAACACTGACCCCTGTGGCACATCACTCATTGTATTTTGTCAACCAGAAAATAAGCCATTTATGCCCATTCTCTGTCTCCTGTTTTGAACCAATCTTCTATACATGCCAATATGTTACCACCTACACCATGAGCTCCAACAGTTTGCTTATACCGTTCTGTGAGATTCTCCCACCCTTGAATTTTCTTGTTTATAGCTATTTCTGGGATGTTATTTTTATCCTCTATTGTAAAGATTGATGCAAAATATCTGTTCAGTTCATCTGCCATCTCCTTATTTTCCATTATTAATTTCCAATGCTAATTTTCAATAGGGATCAACACTAACTTGTATATTTCTTAAATAGCCAAGGAACCCCTTGTTATCTGTTTTTAAATTTCCAGTTAGCTTTCTCTTATTTACTTTTTCTCTTAATAATATCTGTCATTCTGAGGTATTTTTCAAATTCTGTCCAATTTTCTGACCTGTCAGCCATCTTTGACCAATATTACGCTTTCTCTTGGAGTCTGATACTATCTTTCACTTTTGTTCTTAGTTATGGATAATGGATCCTCTTGGAATTTTCTTTTTCTCTTTGGGATGCATTTATTCTGTGTATTCTGAAATATCCCCTTAAATGTCTAACATTGCTTATCTATTAACTTACCTTAACTTCATTTGTCAGTTCATATTAGCTTAACCATCATCATTATCCTTCTTAGCATTTAAATTAATTCCTACTCTTCTCTCCAGCAAACCGAATATACAGGCCGGTCATATTGAGGAGCATATATACAAATTTGACCTGTTCTCTCTAGAAGTTAGAAGGTTAAGGGGTAACCAGGGCTAAGGGAAGGTTAAGGGAAGACCAAAGTCTTCAAGATATAAACATGAAAATACAGAGTATGTAAAGGTAAGCTATTTCCACTGGCTGGGGAATCTAGAACTGGAGGTATAGTCTGAGAATTAGGCCGAGATCATTTAGGACAGATGTTAGGAAGCACTTCTACACACAAAGGATGCCAGATGTTTGAAACTCTCTTCTTCAAATAGTAGTGGATGTAGGATCAGTTGTTAATTTTAAATTTGGTTTGGATGAATCATTGTCAAGCAAACATATTAAGGGAAATCGGCTAAAGGTAGGTATATGGAGTTAGGCCACAGATCAGCTTGTGGAGCTGAATGGCCTACTCCTGTTCTTATTTTCCTATATTATGACCAATGCAACTTATAAGATGTGTCTTCACTATAAGGTCATGAAATAATCCTATCTCACTGCCCAATGTCAGACCTAGTATAGTCAGCTCTTTGGCTGATTCTGTAACACGCTGTTCTAAAAGACTATCCCGAGAACTTTCTATGGACACCTTTTCTATGTTACTTTTAGCCACCTCACTTTTTAAATGTATTCATAGATTTCAATCTCCTGTGATTGTTGCTATATCTTTCTAACAAGTTTCCATAATTTCTTCCTTTATAGTCCATCCTATTGTGTGGTTACTGTAAATGGGTCTATATATCCATTCCCACAATTACCATCTTGCATTTATTATTTCTCATCTCTATACTACCTCTACATCCTGGCTTCCCAATTTTAGGTCATCCTTCTCAATTGTGTGAATACCATCATTATTTGGAAAATCGACTCTTCATACTTCCTGTCTTCCCATCCTTCCTAAATGTTAACTTCCCTTCAATATTCCTGACCCAATCTATGTCATTCTGCAGATTCGTCTCTGTGATGGTTATCAGATAATAATCATTTGTTTTTATTTCTTTGATCAATTCATCTGCTTTATTTGGAATACTAACTATGTTCAGCTACAGAGCCTTTAGTTTTGTCATTTTATTGTTTGTATAAACTTTAGAGCCTTAGATTTGCAAACTCTACCTTTCCCTGTCATGGTCTATTTTTCATTTCCCATATCAATACCTTTCTTGCTTACCCTGTCAGTGTTGTTTGATTTACTACATCTGCTGAATATGATCTTTTGGTTATTTACCTTAATGCCCTCTCTACTTCCTTAGATGTGTCTCGAGAGGGTGGTGCTGGAAAAGCGCAGCAGGTCAGGCAGCATCCGAGGAGCAGGAGAATCGACGTTTTGGGCATAAGCCCTTCATCATGATTCCTGATGAAGGGCTTATGCCCGAAATGTCGATTCTCCTGCTCCTTGGATACTGCCTGACCTGCTGTGCTTTTCCAGCACCACACTCTCGGCTCTGATCTCCTGCATCTGCAGTCCTTGCATTCTACTTCCTTAGATGTGTGTCTTGCTAGAGCACCGTTCCCGGTGATACAGCTCCCACTTTCCCCACTGTTGATGCCAATGTCCCATGAATTAATTTCTCCCACACCAGTCTCTGAGCCATGCATTCATTTCTCTAGTCCGACTTTCCTGACATCAATTTGTACGTGTCTCAGGTAATAATCCAGAGGTTGTTACCTGTACAGTTCTGCATCTTCAATTAGGTTTGTATCTCTTTGTGCTGACTATGCAGAACATCTTTCCTCACCCTACCTACATGGATCATAACAGCTGGATCTCTCCCCACCATTGACGTTCTTCTCCAGTAATTTAGTTTTGAATAAGACAATAAGTCAAGATTCTCTCTCAGAAGGATTTAAAAGATTTGGTATAAAGAATTTTTTAAAATAAAAAGACATATTGCTAGTGTACTGGCTAACATTTATCCCTTAACAAACATCACTTAAAAATTCAATGTTAAATTCGATTATCTCTATTTCAACAGAGACTGCACTTATCAGTTTTGGGTCTAGAGTGATGAAGATGCCCCACAGCTGTGAAAATTGTTCTTTAAATACATTTCTTAATAAAATTTAATGTTGATTACAGTGTTAAACATCAATAGCTGTTTGATTACATTATATTTAGGATAAAGGACACATGAGAACATAAAGGCTTGAGAGTGGAATCATCAAGAGATTAAAACATAGTGAAAGCCATTCTAACATCATGTCTGTGCAAGTTCTCTACAAGATTAATTCACTTAGTGCATTTTCCCAACAACCTTGCAAATGTTTCCTCTTCAAACCATAATCCAATTTTTGTTGAAAGTCACAACTAAATCTGTCTTCATAGCAAACTTAGGCAGGGCTTTTCAGTTCTTAACCAATGCCTGTGTAAATAATTTTTTCCTCATTTCTTCATTGCTTCTTTCAAACCAGCTATCCTGTGGTTCACAATCCTTCCTTAAACGGGGACAGTTTTTCTCTGTCTACTCACTCTCCAGAACCCTGTCTGGATTATTTGACTAGTCCTATTTGGCTCTATCAAATATCCTTTCAATCTTTACTTCTCCAAGGAGACCAGCCCCAGCTTCTTCAATGTATCTAGGTGACTGAAGTTCTTTATTGCTAAAACCATATTCTTGCACATTTCACACGTGGTAATATCTTTACATCTTTCTTTAGTGTGACACCAGAGCTGCCCACAATTGTCCAGTTTAAGCAGAACCAGAATTTTATACAGGCTTGAAATAATTCCAATGCTATAGCCAATCAAAGTTACTTCTTTTTCCTTGAACAAGTATAAGATTACGGTTCTGAGGACTATCATGTCTGTACCAGCTCTTCAAATGAATATAATGACTTTCTGCCATTCTTGTGTGTTTTCCCTGTGATCATGCACATTTCTTCTCTTGAAATAACCACCTTATGTCCTCTTGAAGGCTTCAATTATGCCTGATTCCACCACACTCCAGGCAGTACATTTCAGACTCGAACAACTTGGTATGTGAAAAGTATTTTCTTATGTTGGATTTTCTTCTTTTGCAAAACACTTTAAACCTGTAGTAAAATCTGAGCTGTACAACATCTTTTGGTATGTATAGCTCCCGTTCAGATATGAATAAACATTTAAACAATGAAACTTAGCATTATTTAGTCTAAGAGGGAATAAAGGGTTTCATCCTTGAAATCTTAACTGGAATTACTTTTATTGACGTTGAGAAACTCTTTTTTTTTCATTCTTGTCATAGATCATAGTTTCTTAAATTCCTTGCCTTCCTATATGATCCAGAAGCTGACAAAATTCTGCATGTTATTTTGTCAACATATTACAGCTTGTCACCTGAAAGTATTCAGGCATGAAACACACAAGAGTTGTTATTTATTGTAGGGATAACAAATTGGTATTGCAACCATAGCTATGGACAATTCACTAACAGCAAGGATTATTAAATCAAAGGTTGATTGTTAAATTCTTGGATTGGTCTTTAACTTATGATTTTCTGACTGGCAGGTGAATGTGTCAAACTCGCTCAATTGCATTGATGTACCTGATCATAGCTGCAAGAGGTAGTGGGATTGATGCCCACATTCTCCACTTTAGCTGGGGCAGCACAGTGACTCATTGGTTAGCACTGCTGCCTCACAGTACCAGGGATTTGGGTTCAATTCTAGCCTCAGGCAGGTGACTGGGAGGAGTTTGCATATTCTCCCTGTGTCTGCATGGGTTTTCTCCAGGTGCTCCAGTTTCCTCCCACAATCCAAATATGTGCAGGTTAGGTGAATTGCTCATAATGTTCAGGGATGTGTAGATTAAGTGCATGAATCAGGGTTAAATATAGGATAATAGCGTAGGGGAATGGGTCTGGGTGGGTTACTCTTCAGAGGATTGGTGTGGACTTTTTGGGCTGAAGGGCCTGTTTCCACACTCTGGGATTCTATGATAGCTGACTGCAAGAGCCTCAACTCTTTTTGAGTGAGAGAGGGTGAGACTCCGATTGCTATATTGCATAAAACCTGCTGATACTCATCCTCTGGAAAATGGCTGTTCAGATGGAGAATCACAAAATTCTAACCGAAGATTGAATTATACAAATTTCTCAACAGTTCTTGATTTAGGTTGAGAGTGCTA
>NC_057711.1:44257582-44272456 GCF_004010195.1 Chiloscyllium plagiosum
AGATGGGATGAGGGTGTAGGGGCTGGAGGAGGTGACAGAGATGGGGAGAGGGTGTAGGGACTGGAGGAGCTGGGGGACTGTCCCTTTGTGCAGTGTGTACCCAAATTGATTGTGGTTTGATTGCTTGAGGAGGTACATGCATGAACTGGAGGTGGGCAGGTCCGAGTGTATGAGAACGTTCCCATTGTTGTGTGCCTGTCCTGTTTGCCACAAGTGTTGGTGTGCAGTGTGTGGGAGGGTGCAGGCAGCACTGTATCAGATACCCATGGGTTTACGCAGAGTGAAGAGTGCAAAATAATGGGAAGGATGTTGTCCCTGGTGAACCTGGACCCTGGGAGTTCCACAGACTGATGCAGGTCCCACTGATCATAGAGATCACATCAGGATCAAAGATCCCACCAGAGTGAACTCCCCCTGCACTGTCCCCATCAAACACTGCCAGGGCAGGGATAGCATGTACTGGGGACAGCATGAGCTTCGGTGCAGAGTAAAGCTCCTTCTATACTGTCCCCATCAATTAGACCTGTTTCTAAAACCAAACAAAGAACTGCAGGTGCTGGAAATCTGAACCAAAATGGAAACAGCTGCAGATCCGCCAGTGGGTCAAAAACTACGTTCATGTTCTGATAAAGGGCCACTGGACTCAAAACTTTAATTCTGTTTTTCTTCCTGTTTCTAGAACAGTACTGAGATGATTTTAAGTCATATCTTGAATTTGTTTGTGAATCAGCTGACCATCATCATGACTGTGACATTTGGTTATTTTTCAGATTCAACATTTCCTGAGGATTTCTCCATCTTATTGACAGTTCGTGCAAGGAAAGGAAAGGCAGCCTTTCTCCTATCTCTCTACAATGAGCAGGGCATCCAACAGTTAGGAGTGGAACTGGCTCGCAGCCCCATTTTCCTCTATGAAGACCAGACAGGGAAGCCAAGCCCAGAGGAATATCCAGTTTTTAATGGAGTCAACCTGATTGATGGGAAGTATGTATGCCACCCACTCCTGGGCTCTATACTATAAAACCATAAAGAATGGGAACAGGAATAGGCTGTTGGGCCCCTTGAGCTCATCTGCCATTTAATTGGATCATGACTGGTCCGATATTCCTTACATTTTCCCTGGAACCGTGATTCCCTGACTGATCAAGAATCCAACTTTCTCAGCCTTATATATACACGAGGATTCTGCCTCTGCAGCTCTCTGTGGCAAAGACTCACAACCCTCTGAGTGAACATATTTCTCCTCATCTCAGTTAGAAATTGGCGCTGCTTTATTCAGAGACTGTGCCCTCTGGCCTGAGACTCTCCCCTGAGGGGAAACATCCCCTCAGCATTGACCCTGTCAAGCCCCTTAAGAATCTTGGATGTTCCAATGAGCTCACCTCTCATTCTTCTCAATTCGAGTGAGTAGAGTCCCAACCTGTTCAACCATTGCTCACAAGACACTTTCTGTATACCAGGAATCATCCTCTTACCTTTTCTGAACTGCCTCCAAAGAAATAAAATCTTTCCTCAAACAAAATTGCTCTCTATACTCCAGATATGGTTGCACTATCATTTTGCACAGTTGGAGTAAGACTCCCAACCCCCTTGAGATAGGGGCTTGCTTTTTCATTGACGTTTGTGTTGTCTGTAAATTTAGCAAAGAATCAGCTTGGTCTCGGGGCATCTCGAGGGGAATCGCGGTCATAAAAAGTACTTTCATAAAGTTTTGCTGATTTTCAGCCTTGTTTTAACGTTAATTTGCATCAATTATATAAATTGCTTTCAGGCCCAATCCATGTCTCCCAGTCCTTGATGTCTGCCTCCCTCCTTGACCAGATGTGACAAATTAACTTGAGTCTGAGTTGCTGCTTGGTACAGAGGTGAAGAAATACTTATCCCCTAGCCTGCAGCCTTTAGCCTCAACTGGGGAGCTCCTCAGTGCAGCTAACCTGGTTTGTAGACCATCTGGACAGCTAGATCATCAATAGATTCTTCGGCACTGCTGGATGTGCTTAGCTGGAAATGTAATCGCTCTTTCGCTCTCCTCTTGTTCTCTTTCTCTGTGTCTTATTTTCCCTCTGTCACCCCCACTCATTTTCTTTCCCTCTTGTGCTCTCAGTTTTTCTTTGTCTTGCACAATCTCCTTCTAACTCATGCTCTCTATCTGTCATTCTCTTTCTCTGTATCACTTGCTCCCCTCCTTTTCTTCTCTCTCATGTTCTGTATCTCTGTTCTCTGGCAGATGGCATCGGGTAGCAATCAGTGTGCACAAGAAGACAGTCACCATGATCCTGGATTGCAAAAAGAAGTTCCAGAAATCACTAAACAGGAGCAAACAGCCCGAGATTGATACAAACGGTATCATTGTGTTTGGAACACGGATTCTGGACGAAGATGTCTTTGAGGTTAGTGCTTTCATACTCATATTTCAAAGACTCGAATGATTCCCCTTTGTTCCCCAAATCACTTGCAATCATTCCCAGTGGTGATCCTGAAGGTGTTGTACTCTCTTACATGTGCTAACCCCAAGACCCAAGTCATTTCAATGCAGTATATAGAGGGTCCTATTTGGGAAGGGGCAAAACCTGACCTACTCTTGGGAAACAGGGCAGGACAGGTGACGGAACTGTCAGTGGGGGAGCACTTTGGGACCAGTGACCGTAGTTTGATTAGTTTTAAAATAGTTATGAAAAGGGGCAAAACTGTTCCACAGGTTCAATTTCTAAATTGGAGCAAGGTGAATTTTGATGGAATTAGACAGGAGCTTGTAGAGGTTGGATAGAGTAGTTTGTTTGCAGGCAAAGTGACCTCTGGCGCATGGGAGGCCTTCAAAAGCAAAATAGTTAGAGTTCAAGGTCTATATGCTCCTGTGAGGGTGAAGGGCAAGGTTGGCAGGAATAGGGATTCCTGGATGACAAGAGATAATGAGGCTTTGACCAGAAAAATGCAGGAGGCAAGTTTCAAGTCCAGGTAACTGGGATCAAAGGAATCCCTGGAGGTATACAGGGAATACAGGGGTTTACTGAAGAAGGAAATCAGGAGGGCAAAGAGGGCACGAGATAGCCTTGGGTTAGACGGTTAAGGTGAATCCAAAGAGATTCTTTAAGTATATTAAAGGAAAAAGAATGGCTAGACAGAGAAAAGTGCCCCCCAAGGACCGAAGTGGACATGTCTGTGTAGAACTGCGGGAGATGGGCAAAGTCCTCAATGAATATTTCTGCTCTGTGTTTACCATGGAGAAAGACATGAAGACTTGGGAACGTGGGGAAGTCAGTGGTGATATCTTGGGGAAAGTCCATATCACAGCTGAGGACATGTTGGATGTTTTAAAATGTATGAAGGTGGATAAATTTCCCGGTTCTGACCAGATATATTCAAGAACCCTGCAAAATAGTGGTGGCCCTGGCTAATATTTTTGCAAGAAGGGCTGCAAAGAGAAATCTGGAAACTATAAACCTGTAAGCTTAACATCTGTGGTAGGTAAGTTACTTGAGAAGATTCTGAGGGATAAGATATCCATGCATTTGGAAAGACAGGGTTTGATCAGGAGTAGTCAGCACGGCTTTGTGAATGGGAGATCATGCCTCACAAATGTGTTAGATTTCTTTGATGAAGTGACCATAACGGTTGGTGAAGGCACGGTGGTAGACATAGTCTGTATGGATTTCAGTAAGGCCTTTGATAAGGTTCCACATGGTAGGCTGCTCTGGAAGGTTAGATCACATGGAATCCAGGGGGAGCTGGCAAATTGAATACAAAATTGGCCTGATGGTAGGAAGCAGAGGGTAATGGTGGAAGGAAGCTTGTTGGACCGGAGGCCTGTGACTAGTGGAGTGCCTCAGGGGTCGGTGTTGAGCCCATTGCTGTTGTTATCTGTATCAATGATTTGGATGAGAATGTAAAAGGCATGATTGGTAAGTTTGCAGATGACACTAAAATATGTGGTATCATGGACCATGAGGAAGGTTATCAGACATTGCAGCAGGACCTTGATAGCTGAGGAAGTGGGCCAAGAGATGGCAAATGGAGTTTAATACAGATAAGCGTAAGGTCTTGCATTTTGGAAAGTCGTCAAGGCAGGAGTTTCATGGTGAACGATAGGACTTTAAGGAGTTTAGTGGAACAGAGGAACCTTGGAGTTCAGGTGCATATTTCTCTGAAAGCAGAGTCCCAGGTAGACAGGGCAGTGAAGAAGGCTTTTGGTACACTGGCCTTCATCAGTCAGGGCAGTGAGTATAGAAGTTGGGAAGTTATGTTGCAGTTGTACAGGACGTTGGTGAGGCCGCACTTGGAATGTTGTGTTCAGTTTTGGTCACCTTGTTATAGGAAGGATGTTATTAAACTGGAAAGAGTGCGGAAGAAATTTACAAGGATGGTGCCTGAACTTAATGGTCTGAGCTATAGCGACAGTTTGGACAAGCTGGGACTTTTTTCTTTAAAGTGTAGGAGACTTTATAGAGGTGTATAAGATCATGAGAGGCATGGATAGGGTGATTGCACTCTAGTGCAACAGTAGGGAGCTTTTGCTAAGACTATACAAGGAATTAATCAGTCCAGAGTTGGAATACTGTGAACAGTTTGGGCTCCTTATCCAAGGTCAGATTGGAGGTAGTCCAGAAAAGGTTCACTCAGCTGACCCTGGTATGGAGTGACTGTCTTATGATTGAATGGGTTGGGACAGTACTCGTTGGAGTTTAGAAGAATGAGACCTTATTTAAACATTGAAGATCCTTCAGGGGTTTTAGCATGGTTGATATGGGGAGGTTGTTTCTCCTTCTTGAAAAGTCAAGGATCAGAGGGCATAATCTCCAAGTAAGGGGTCACACATTTAGGAGAGAGGTGAGGAAAACTTTCTTCTCCCAGACTGGTCAATCTGTAGAATTCTTTACCACAAAAGACTATCAAGGCTGGGCCATTAAGTTTATTGAAGAAATAGAATCAAATATTTTGAAATTGCAGTTGCTGTCTCTCAATCTGAAATTCTACCATGTTGTGTTCACAACAGCCCCAGAAGATCCTTAATTGTGAGATCTCTTATTAATGTTATGTCAATACACATGGCAAAATTTCAAATAGCCTGTTGCCAGCTCGGTTGTGCCATGTACTGCTCTAAGGAACAATCGCTGATTCCCTCAACAAATTTCTTTTTTTTTCTTTTTTTTAAATTAACCCCCACACTACCACCTAAGTGCGGTAGTGCTTATTTTTTCCCCAGCACCCATGGTGTGTGTGTGCAGGTGTGAGACACAGTGAAAGACACAAAGTGCACGAATCTTTATTCAAATTCCACCACCAGGAAGATAGGAAAACACCCGGGTGGCCAGTGACAAACACTGCCCTTCACATCAAAGGGCAGTGCTGTGTGATCAAAACAGTGAAGGGGAGGGTAGGGACTAAATCAAAATAGAGTTGGAGGGAGAAATGATGCACTCCACTCCCTGCGGCGCCCACCTCTCCCTGAACATCTCCAGGGTGTTGGTGGACACCGTGTAGAAAAATCAAAAAGGGAGTGCAAACGCCCACACCCAATATACACGTGGTCCACGGACTCCACAGCGCCACAGAACAAGCAGTTGGGCTGGGAGTCCATGAACCACCGCAACCTGCGGTTGCAGGGGACTGCTGCGTGCAGCACCCTCCACCCCAGATCCCCGAGAGAAAGGGCGAGGACTCCTGCGTAGAGAGCCCTCCACTGGGGAACAAATTTGTTTTTCCCCATTGCCCTTGTCTTTCTGATTTGTCCAGTCAATATGTAGATTAAAGTCACCAATGACAGCCGTAGACCTCTTCTCACATGCTCTCCATAATGTCCTGATTTATATTTTAACCCACAGTGAGTCAGCTCTTAATGTGCCTTGAGTTGGCTCTGACGTGTGACCTTGTTTCCTTGCGCCTTTTCATTTCTACTCAAACTGTTTGCCCATCACATTCCATTGCACCGAGATCACAATTCACCCCAGCAATGATACCATCTTTTATTAACAAGGCTACCACACCTCTCATTTTTGTCTAGTTTTCCAGACTGCCAAATACCTTTCAGTATTGAGTTCCCAGTCCTGGCCACCCTGTCACCACATCTCCATAACAGCTATTAAGTCATATTCATTTATTTCTATTTGTGCTGTCAAATCAGCTACCTTGTTATAAATGCTGCGTACATTCAAACAAGAGAGCCTTAAAGTTTGATTTTTTTGCCATTATTACTAATTGCTGCTGTTCTCTTCTGTGTTTATTTTCTGTCCTTTCTGTAACACTTTGATAATCTTTAGCTCTTCACAGCCTGAACCTGTGCTGGTTTGTTTCTTTATGACTTTTTAAATGTCCCTTCAGTTGTTATTGAACAATAACATGAAGGGTTATTGCAGAAAATAAAAGCTCATGGTGTAGAGAGTAACACATTGGAATGGAAAGGATTGGCTTGCTAACAGGAAACAGACAGCAGGCATAAATGTGTTCCTTTCCAGGCTGGCAATATGTCATGGGTGATGTATTGCAGTGGTCAATGCTGGGGCCTCAACTGTTTACAATTTATGGAAATGATTTGGATGAAGGGATTGAAGGTCTGGTTGCCAAATTTGCTAATGATTCAAAGATATGCAGGAGGATCAGTGATGCAGAGGACATAAGGAGGCTGCAGAAATATATAGGTCAGCTAAGTGAATGGGCACAGATCTGGCAAATGGGTTATAATGTGGGAGAAAGTGAAATTGTCTATTGTGACAGGAGGAATGAAAAAGCAGCACATTATCTAAATGATGAGAGATTGCAGAGGGATGTGGGTGTCATTGCGCAAAATTACAGAAAGTTAATGCAGATACAACAAGTCATGAGGAAAGCTCACAGAGTGTTATTTTTTGTGAGGAGGATTGAATTCAGAAGTCGGGAGGTTAAGCTGTAATTATACAGGGCACTGGTGACACCACATGTGGAGTACTGTCTAAAGTTCTGGTGACCATACTTATGGGAAAGACGGTAATGCATTTGAAGCAGTTAAGAAAAGGTTTACCAGACTTACACCTGGATTAAAAACCCAAAGAATTGCAGATGCTGTAAATGAGAACTGAAAACAGAAATAGCTAGAAAAGCTCAGCAGGTCTGGAAGCATCTATGGAGAGAAATCCGAATGTGTTCTGAGAAAGGATCACTTGACCTGAAATGTTAACAATGATTTCTCTCCACAGATGCTGCCAAACCTGCTGACCTTTTCCAGCAATTTCTGTTTTTGTTTCATACATGGATTGGGTGGATTGTCTTATGTTGAAAGGATGGACAGGCTAGACTTGCATCTACTGGAGTTTAGAAAGATAAAACGTGACTCGATTGAAACATATAAGATTCTGAGGGGTCTTGATAGGGTGCATGTGGAGAGGATGTTACCTTTTGTGGGAGAATCCAGAACAAGGGGTCACTGTTTAAAAATCACTGCTCACCCATTTAAAACAGAGAGGGGGGATAAAACGTCTTCTTTCAGAGAGATGTGATTCTTTGGAGCTCTCCTCATGAAAAGGTGGTGGAAGCTGTGTCTTTGAATATTTTTAAGGATGGGGCAGATAGATCTGGGATAAACAAGAGGAAGAAATATTATTGGAGGTATTGGGAAATATGAAGTAATCTAGCCAGCAATGATTTTATTGAATGGCAAATTGTGTTGATGTATTTGAGAGGAGTCTGGATAAGTGCATGAAGGAGAAAGGAATGGAAGGACATGAAAATAAGGTGAAATGAAGATGGGCTCAGAAGAGAGAAACACCAGGATAGATCAGTGGATGGGATGTCTTGATTATTGTGTGAATCTATGTTGGATCTTGTTGTTTCATTTCTTTTATCAAGGTGGGCTGTCAATGTTTGTTTTTGAACAGGGCGTGCTGCTAGAAGGCTTGCTTTAGTTGCTAAACTCACCCCTACACCTTGATGTCATGATTGTAACAAGGTCAGCCAGGTGGACCTCAGAGAATATGAGTTCCCTGATTGGGCTGTAAACCTGGTCCAATCAGAGAGCCCTGGCTGACATAAAAGATGAATGCCAGGGATATTGAGCCCCTACATGCCTGACTCAGAGAGAGGCAGTGCTGTTGTCAAGTGCTATGCATCTGTAAGTAAAGGGTGATTGGTGATGAGATACTGGCCTCTCAACAGTTACTTCACCTGAACACTGCAGCAGTTCAAGAAGGCAGCTCCCCATCACCTTCTCCAGGGCCAATTAGATATGGACAGTAAATGCTGGGTCCGGCTCCCGTGAACACATTTTTTGAAAGACAGTTTAGACTGCAGTTTAATAACATATCCCTGATTTTCATCCTCAACCCAAGGTGGGCAATGTTTGAACCTGGAATTGTGTGAGTCATGGCTGTGAGGGCTATCACCTGAGGCCAGCTCATTGTACCTTGAGAAGGTGGGGGTGAGCTGTAGGCCATTAGCAATAGGTGGACCCACAATGCCCTTAGGGAGGGATTTGCAGGATTGTGACTCAGTGAGGTCAAGGTGGTGTTGAGTGACTGTTTGCAGGAGGAAAAGACAAGCTGAAGCTTCCTGAACTCATGCCGGTGATTGGATTGAGAGTCACTGCTGAAGCTTGGGTTTTGAAGGAAGGGAGATTTGTTTTTGCTGCTGAATGCACTGAGAAACATATGGTGGTCAGATGCTGGAGCAATGTAAACAATGCCCAGTGAAAATAAAGAGATCGCTAAATACTTTGAAGGAAGCTTTTGCCCAGGGGATACCTTCTGTCACATTTTGATCCCTCAATCTCCCACCAGCTCGCCCCAGTCGACAGACTGACAACATGGCAATGCGCTGTTCACTTTGCGCAATACTACAAAGGCTGGCTTGCATTCTCATCGCACCTTCTACAGTCTTAGCATGTCTCAAAGTACTTTCCAACCAATGCAGACATGTCTGCAGTGTCATCACTGTTGTAACATGGAAAACATGACGGCCATTTGGTACACAGCAAGATCCCAGATACAAGAGCATGTTAATCACCACATCAGCTGTTTTCAATTATTGTTACTGAGTGACCAATTAAAGTCAAGGACACTGGAAGTAACTGAGCTCCCTGCAACTCTTCAATTTAGTGCAAAGAACCTCCAACATTGTGGCACACTGTCAGTATTGATCCTCCAATAGTTCAGTGCTCCCTCAGCACTGACCCTCCGTCAGTGCAGCACTCCCTCAGGACTGACCCTCCGACAGTGCGGCACTACCTCAGCACTGACCCTCCGACAGTGCGGCACCCCCTCAGCACTGACCCTCCGACAGTGCGGCACTCCCTCAGCACTGACCCTCCGACAGTGCGGCTCTCCCTCAGCGCTGACCCTCCAACAGTGCGGCACTCCCTCAGCACTGACCCGCCGACAATGCCCAATACCTCAGCACTGACCCTCCAACAGTGCGGCACTCCCTCAGCACTGACCCTCCGACAGTGCGGCGCTCCCTCAGCACTGACCCGCCGACAATGCCCAATACCTCAGCGCTGACCCTCCAACAGTGCGGCACTCCCTCAGCACTGACCCGCCGACAATGCCCAATACCTCAGCACTGACCCTCCGACAGTGCGGCACTCCCTCAGCACTGACCCGCCGACAATGCCCAATACCTCAGCACTGACCCTCCAACAGTGCGGCACTCCCTCAGCACTGACCCTCCGACAGTGCGGCGCTCCCTCAGCACTGACCCTCCGACAGTTGAGTGGCCTGCCATAAGGGAGATAGAGGTTATACTTCATATTTTCTGATGTAATGTGCCTGATGACTAAGTCATCCTGTGCTTGCTCAGTAACATGGGGAGATGGACTCAGTTGCTGGCCAAAAATCTCCACTTTGATTGTTGGACTGAGGCCCAGCTGGAATTTTAAGAGGCCCTTAAAGGACATGTTTCATATGTGAAATAAGTAGGAAGTAACCCAATGAAAACAGTTGTTTCAAGAAAAGGAATGAGAGGAGGAAAGTGGGAGTGAAACATGGAGCGCGGTCAGGGGTGGAGGTGGTTTGGAGAGAGAGGGAAGGATAGAGATGGGGTGAGAGTGAGACTGACAGAAAATGTGATAGAAAAAAGGAGAGAGACAGGAACCACTCACATTGATATAGTTTTTGTTATGTTCAGCTTGCAAAGTTCAGAAAAAATTGCAGCTTTGTTTCTCTGTGAGTAGTTTTCACTGATTAGAGACTTGTCCGAACATGTCAGAGAGTCACAGAGTCTGCAGAAATCCCATTGTTAACTGTTTCTGCCAAGTTTAGCATCAAGTGATCCCAGGAGGGTTTGTACAGAATCACTGAAAGGACTAACCTCACTCAAATGCAATTCACTGACTCTCCGACAGTGCAGCACCCCCTCAGCACTGACCCTCCGACAGTGCAGCACTCCCTCAGCACTGACCCTCCGACAGTGCAGCACCCCCTCAGCACTGACCCTCCGACAGTGCGGCACTCCCTCAGCACTGACCCTCCGACAGTGCAGCACCCCCTCAGCACTGACCCTCCGACGGTGCGTCCCTCCCTCAGGTCTGACCCTCCGACAGTGCGGTGCTCCCTCAGCACTGACCCTCCGACAGTGCAGCACTCCCTCAGCACTGACCCTCCGACAGTGCGGCACTCCCTCAACACTGACCCTCCGACAGTGCAGCACTCCCTCAACAATGACCTTCTTACAGTGCAGCACTCCCTCAACATTGACCCTCTTACAGTACAGCACTCCTTCAGCACTGACCCTCCAACAGTGCCCACTCCCTCAGCACTGCCCCTCCGACAGTGCCCACTCCCTCTTCTCCCTCTGTACTGAACCTCCGACGGTGCAGTGCCTTCTCAGTACAGCCCTCTGAGTGGACAGTGTTGTTTTCAGTGTTGCAGTTGGGTGAGAGCCTTTGGAGTGGATCCTTTACCCCTAAGCTTCCTTCTCAAAGGTGAGTGCTACCTGCTGAGGAACAGCCATTATCTTTAATTTGTTTCAGAATTGATTGTGGCAATGATCTTTCTTTTACATTTATTAAAAGAATTTGCTCTTGAAAATTTCTTGATCATTATATGGGCAATTGGAGCAAGTCCCTCTGTATTTCATCATTATGGACTGTGCAGTGAGCAGCTAATGAGAAGCAGGCTTGTGCCTGGACTCAAGAACAGTGAGAAGCTTTAGGAAAAGCTGCAGCTGGGAAGCACATTTAATCCTTTCTCATTGCTGAAAATGATCAGGATTTCTGCCAGAAACAGTCCAGGGAAGGGGTATTTACTGGGCCAGTCCATACTCCTACTGGCAATTCTGTAGATTACAAATATCCCACACGTCACGCTAGTGACATTGTGGCCCATCTGAGTATCTTAATCCTATTCATGTTTCTGTAAAAGATCCAGTTCCAGACTGGAGGGGGGTATACAGCACAGCAAGATCCCAAATCCAGTCAGCTTTAGTCAGCTTTCAGAAATCCTACCAGTTGAGGATTCTAGAACTAGGGGACATAGTCTAAGAATCAGGGCCACACTGTTCAGGAGAGATGATAGGAAGCACTTCTGCGCACAAAGTGGTTTGCAATTCTCTTCCCCAAAAGCAGTTGGTGCTGGATCAGTTGTTAATTGTAAATCCAAGGTAGATAAAGTATTGGTGAGCAAAGGTATGAAAGGATATGGGCCAAAGGCAGGAATGTGGAGTGAGGCCAAAGATCAGCCATGGTTTCATTGAATGGCAGGATAGGCCAAAGGGATTGAATGGCCTCCCCGATTCCTATGTTCCTATGAATGGGTCCAGAAATCAGAGATGGTTCGAAGCAGAGCCCAGCAGAGTGAACTGTTAGCTTCGTCTCAATGCAGATTGCTGTCCTCATCAACAAAAGGAACCAACAGTGAATGCAACATGTGACTCCAGCTGTAAATGGAGGGCTTGATAGGAAATGGCAGCAACCAGACTGGGTGATATTCGTTGTCTCTCAGTCGGGCCCACATGCAGCGAAAGCATTTTTGAAAATGGTTTAATTTGGCTGTCGTTCCTGTGCTGGAAGCTTTGTTCAACATCGGCTTGGCATAGAAAGACAGCCTTGTATTTACATAACGCCAGAATAACTAAGGAAGCTCCAAAATACTCAACAACCAGAAATCCATTTTTTGAAAAGTAGTCATTTGTTGTAATTTTGGAAACAGAGCAGCCTTTTATGCACAGTAGGATCCCACCAGCAGTAATGAAATAATGATAAATGGTTTATCCAGTTATTCAGTTTGGTTAATGGAGAAATATTAGTCATCAGTACCAGCGATTAACACACAAGTCTTTTCCAACACACTGCCACAGGAGGTTTCAGTCATGGAAGACTGACCCTTACTTCACATCACACTTGTAATGCAGAATCACTGAGAGTTCAGCACTCCCTCAGCGCTGACCCTCCGACAGTGCGGTGCTCCCTCAGCGCTGACCCTCCGACAGTGTGGTGCTCCCTTCGTACTGACCCTCCACAGTGCAAACTTCCTTTATCACTGATTCTCCAATAGTGCGGTTCTCCTGCTGTACTGACGCACTGACAGTGCAACACTCTCTCAGCACTAACCCTGTAATAGTATCGCTCTCCCGCAGCACTCCGACAGTGCAGCACTGTCCTTTTGACATTGTGGCATTCCGTCAGTACTGACCCTGTCCTTTGGAACTGTAGTGTTAGTCTGTAGTATTGTTCTGAACTTGAGAGAATAGAAATTGCTCACACAACTTGTGGCTCAGAATCGATATGCTAATTTTCAGAATCAACATTAAACTGAAATTCCACCAGCTCTGACGTTGTGGTAAATAATCCCAGAGTCATTAATTCAATGAATGGAAGAGGAGATTTTTCAGGCCTACTAATCAATATTGATTTCTCAACAAACACCACAAAAACAGATTATTAGACCATGACCATACTACTCATTTTTTTTGGATCTTACTGTGTGCCAGGTAACATTCGTATGCATTCGTATAGTAGTGACGACACTTCAAAAACAGACTTGACTGCTTCTGCAGTGGTTTGAGATACCTATTGATTGTGGAAGGCAGTCTGGGAATGCAAATCTGTCTGTGCACTGTCAGTTCTGGAAACCTCCAAAGACTGAGTCAGGATATTTTTATATTTTACAAACACATGCATCTTCTGCAAACACAATGTTTTTTTTTCCAAGTATAGTGAGACTTACTCAGTGGGAAGACTGTACTACCAATCTGCAGAGCTGGGGTTGAGAAGCAGAAGGATTTTAGTGATGTTAGGGACTATAGGAGTGGGCTCTTGGCCAGGCCACTGGGGAGAGCCCAATTCTGCAGCAGGAACAGCAGTTGTGTCCTGAAGGGACCGAGTTTTACCGTCTCTCCGCGAGAATGCCTCAGCATCAGACCCAGCATCAGCTCAGGACCATGAGCTGTGCAGTGCGGTTTGGATCCAAGCCCTTCTGCTTCAGAGGTGAGGCTGCTCCCCACTCAGCCAAGATATCAAACACAGTTGCTGGCTCAGGAATGAGTGGAGATTCCGAAGCAAAAAACTCAATGATCAGAATGTGCACGTCTTTAAGATGATCCAAACACCAGTACTGAGGTCTGGGATGACTGGAACAGTCTTCAATTGTGAATTCCTGTGGTAAGCACACAGCTCTCTGTTTTCCCAGGAAAGGTCACGATTGTATGCTGCTCGGGCAGAGAATTGTGTCAGTCATGTTGAGACAGAATGAACTATCAAAACATCGCTTGAAAGAACCTTAACTAAGGGACAAAGATACTGTTGTGTTAAAGACACTAGATTCTTGAAGATGACATTGCAACATGAGACATTGCAATATACAGGTTCCTGTCTTACTGCTGGTCAGTGTCTCTGTTTCATGGGGTACGTCAGTCAACACGGAACCAGAGAATGTGTCTATGTCTGTGAAGTTACAGCCTCGGAAATAGTTTGTGTTGCAAGGAAACTTCAGATATCAGACCTCACTGTCTGTGTAACTTGGATAAACAGATACAAGTGCTATCAGATGTCACACATTGTGTGTCTCATTATGAAATGGTTGTGATTTGATTGATAATTGACTCCCTCAGCAATGACCACACAGCATTGAACTTTCACGAATATTCCATTGAGATATTGTCAACCTTTGAAAGTCCAGACAAAAACTTATATAATGAACCAGGAATCACAGTGACTACTTGGAAATCTAATAATGCTTGACAAACACACACAGAAACACTCCCACACACACTGACTCTCACTGGGTTACGGCTCCCACTCACACTGACTCTCACTGGGGTATGGCTCCCACACACACTGACTCTCACTGGGGTACAGCTCCCACTCACACTGACTCTCACTGGGGTACAGCTTCCACACACACACTGTCTCTCAATGGGGTATAGCTCCGACACACACTCTCACTAGGGTACAGCTCCCGCACACACAGATCCTCACTGGGGTACAGCTCCCACACACACAGATCCTCACTGGGGTACAGCTCCCACACACACTGACTCTCACTGGGTTACAGTCCCTCACACACTGACTCTCACTGGGTTACAGTCCCTCACACACTGACCCTCACTGGGGTCCAGTCCCACATAGACTGACGCTCACTGGGGTACAGTCCCACATACACTGACTCTCACTGGGGTACAGCTCCCACATACACTGACTCTCACTGGGTTACAGTCCCTCACACACTGACTCTCACTGGGTTACAGTCCCTCACACACTGACTCTCACTGGGTTACAGTCCCTCACACACTGACTCTCACTGGGTTACAGTCCCTCACACACTGACTCTCACTGGGTTACAGTCCCTCACACACTGACTCTCACTGGGTTACAGTCCCTCACACACTGACCCTCACTGGGGTCCAGTCCCACATAGACTGACGCTCACTGGGGTACAGTCCCACATACACTGACTCTCACTGGGGTACAGTCCCACA
>NC_057711.1:44275346-44291929 GCF_004010195.1 Chiloscyllium plagiosum
TATCTCTTATAACCTTTTCCAGCACTTTACCAACAACTGAAGTAAAGCTCACTGGTCTATAATTTCCAGGGTTGTCTCTACTCCCCTTCTTGAACAGGAGAACCACATTTACTATCCTGCAGTCTTCTGGCACTATTCCTGTGGACAATGATGATTTAAAGATCAATGCCAAAGGCTCGGCAATCTCCTCCCTGGCTTCCCAGAGGATCCTGGGATAAATCCCATCCGGCCCAGGGGACCTATCTATTTTCACACTCAGATTCATGTTCAGTCTCTCCAGTGTTTTGTGCAGGTCATTTGGACGTTCAGAGAGACCACAGTGTTCTTTTTGGCAACCTTAGACTGTGTTGATTGACAAGTTTTCACCGAGTATTTTGCAGGGGGATCCATCAGAGCATCATTCCTCCTTTTCAACACAGACTCTCCTTCCAAGTTGATGGAGACACTGTCTTAGTCCTTTCAGTGTCCTTTGCGATGTTGAACTTTACGCTTGCCAACACACTGAGAGATTGGCGGAAAGTTTTCTGCCCCTATATATTTTCAATCAAAACTAATGATCAAAATCCTAGATATTCAATGCTGAATCCTGAATAATGAATTTAACTCAGGATGTCTCTCCGTTTACCTCCTATCAAAGCAACACGGTGATAAGTAACTCTTCAACCTGTGCTGAAATCTGATGTTAAATTCTGTCTGATTCAGGCAAGGAAGGAGTTAACGAGTGAATTTGAATGAAATGTATGAGAGAGTAGTGACAGATTCAGATGTGATGTATGCAAATAAAAATTGAAACATCAACTGTCATCATCTTCTTACAGTATTTTGTTGGCTTCATTAGCTGTCATTCTTTGGAAACAGTGGAGTGTGTAGGCCCAGTTCATCCAGACTTTCATTTAAGGTACACACCCCTATCGATCCAGAGACCAAGTCTGTTGAACTTTTGTTGCACTCCTTCTATGGCAGTAATGTCTCTTGCTTCTGTACAACTGAAGCAAGGCTTCACTATTCTTGTACTCAAATCCTTTTGTGTTAAAGAATAACATTCCATTAGATTTCCTGATAGCTTGCTGAACCTACAAGGGTGTTCAAGACCAGCAACATCAGATCTGACGCCAAGCTCATGGCCTACAGAGCCCTCCTATATGGCTGTGAGCCATGGATTGTCTACAGCAGACACCTCAAGGCACTGGAGCTGTCCCACCAACACTGCCTGCATAAGATCCTGGGAAACTGCTGAGAAGAAAGATGCACCAACACCAGTCACCTCGACCAGGCCGACATCCCCAACATCGAGGCACTGACCACCCACACCTTCATCAGCTGCAATGGGCTGGGCACATTGTCCCCATGACCGACACGAGATTCCCTACTCCCAACTCCGAAAGGGCAAGTGAGCCCCAGGTGGACAGAGGAAGCACTTCAGGGATACTCTCAAGGCCTCACTGGGGAAGTGCAGCATTCCCACAGACCCCTGGGAATTATTGGCCCAGGGCCAAACAAGTGAGGGAGGAGCATCTGGGAAGGTGTTGAGCACCTTCAGACTGGCCGTTGGGAAAGAGCGGAAACCAGGCAAAAACCGCAAAAGGAGCATGCTCCCACACCAATGCCCCACCCACCCCTTTCTGTCCCAAACGTAGCAGAGCCTGTGGAAGTCACAGCGGTCTGTACAGCCACTTACAGACTCACTCTGAGAGTGGAGGAGAGTCATCCTCATTTGTGAGGGACCGCTGATTGCCCTGATCTTGTTTGCGTTTGAACATGGACTTCTTCAGTACCTGAGGATTTGCAAATGGTTCTGAACATTGTGCAATCGTCGATGAACATCCCCACTTCTGACCTTATGACAGAGGGATGGTAATTGATGAAGCAGCTGAAGGTGGTTGGGCCTAGGACACTACCCTGAGGGATTCCTGCAGAGATGTCCTGGAGCTGAGATGACTGACCTCCAACAACCACAACCATCTTCCTATTGCCAGATATAACTCTAACCAGTGGAGAGTTTGCCTCCGATACCCATTGATTGCTGCTTAGCTAGAGCCGCTTGATGTCACATTCAGTGAAATGTGCCGCTGATGTCGAGGGGAATTACTCTCACCTCAGCTCTGCAACTGCAGTTCTTTGACCATGTGTGATTTTGGCATGTGCTGCATGTTATACGAATAGTTTGATTTACATGGTGTTAGTCCAAGATTATTAATAAAGAGGAGTACTTACAGTCCAACCTCTTGGCTCACAACTGGGAATGCTAATTGGACAGGGCCTGGGGTCACTGTGTGGATCTGTCTGACTGTATCAAACAACACAGAGACATCACTTTCATTTGTAAATATTGAACCCTGTTAACAAGTGAGGAATGGGCAGTGAAAAGGTGAAGATTACTTCGATGTTAACTTATCTGTGTTTCAGGCAGTGAGGAGAGAAGGTAGGCAATAAAATGAATGAATTAAAGGAGAGGAGATGAGAATGTTTTTGATATGATGAGTTGTTGTGATCTGAGGCAAAAGGAAGTTCCAAAAGGGGGTTTAGATTCGTGTTTGAGAAGGAGAAATTGGAGAGCAATGGGGAGAGAGCGAGGTTGGGGAAGTTGGACTGAATGTATAGCTCATTCAGAGAATCATCACAAGTTCAGTGAGCTAAATGGACTCCTTGGAAGATGTGATCTGACTATACACTTGCTGCTGTACAATATCTTGAAGGTTTTCAGCTGATTTCACTGCCGAGGGGCCTCGTGTTTAATAAAAGTTGAAAGAAATGAGAGCTCAGTGTCTGATGAAACTCAGTATTCTCACAGGGAGTGCCACTTGGGGCTACACACTCTGTGTATAGCTGAGTTTCTAACAGAGGCCTTCACCTGGAACCCCAGGCACTGGAAACTGAAGAGGGAGAGCTCTGGTTACACACCGAGTTGAGGATTAGCAGAGGCTTCATGTAAAGAGCCAGGTTTTGGTAACATTCCATAGGCTGTGATGTGCTGGGATCTTGACGCACATAAAGGTGGTCAGGTTGTGCCAACTTGAACATTTCCATCTTGTATCAATTTACACGGGATTCTCAATTTCTTCTTGAAGCAGGAATTTGGAGCACTATTTCTAGAAAGTTTTATGGTCATTTATGGATGTAGAAGCATGTTTTGGAAGGATGTATTAGTGAAATCTTCCTTTTGATGCCAAGAATGTGAGAGACAGGGAGTGATCTCCAATTCCAGCTTCTTGAGCATTCCCCATTCCCATCGGCACCAGCGTCAGTGTTTGTGCATCCAGCTGTCTCGGGCCCCAAGCTCTGGAATTCTCTCTCCAGCTCTCTCCGCCCCTTTCCTTTAATAAACTCCTTCAAACGTACCTGTCTGATAGAGCTTTTGCTTCTCTGTACAGAATATTTCCTCATGTGGATTGATGATAAATTTTGCTTCATTTATTTCTGCTGTATGGCATTTTTAGGATGTTTTACATATAAAAGGCTCTCTATAAATCTAATTTGTTGGTGCAAATGTGATGAGTATATGAACTAGGAGCAGAATGAGACTATTCAGCCCCTTAAGCCTGATCCAGCCACAATTATTATCATGGCTGATCTCAGTTTGTGATCCATAGCCAAATGACCACATACCCTTTGGTCAGTCAGGAATCCGGTGACTCTGCCTTAAAAATGGTCAATGACCTGACAGATCACACTCTGCAGGAGACACTTTCACAGATTCGGAATCCGATCAATGAAGAAAATTCAACTCAGCTCCAGGGGTTAATGGAGAGATACCTCACTTTGAGATTTGGTTCCTCGATCTCACAGGACTCCCACAAAGGCAATGGCCCAGTGGTATTATTAATTCAGTGACCCAGACAGTGTTCTGGCGATCCAGGTTTGAATCCTGCCACAGCAGATGGAGAAATTTGAATTCACTTCAAAGAAATCTGGATAACCATGAAACTATTGTCGATTCTCAGAAAAATCCATCTGGTTCACTAATGTCTTTCAGGAAAGGAAATCTGCCATCCTCACCTGGGTCTTGACTATATGTGATTCCACACCCACAACAATTGCCCTCTAAAATAGCTTAATAAGCCATTCAGTTGTACCAATTGCTACAGAGTCTCAAAGAAATGAAACTGGACAGATCATTAGGCATTGACCTAGGCACCAGAAAAGACAACAGCAGAAACAACCCTGTCAACCCTACAAAGTCCTTCTCTCTAACATCTGGGGGCTAGTACCAAAATTGGGAAAGCTGTCTCACAGACTAGTCAAACAGTAGCCTGACATAGTGATACTCACGGAATCATACCTGACAGACAATGTCCCAGAAATGGTAGGCTTAATCTATGTGGATTTCAGTAAGGCCTTTGATAAGATTCCAACGGTAGGCTGCTCTGGAAGGTTAGATCGCATGGAATCCAGGGGGAGCTGGCAAATTGGATACAAAATTGGCTTGATGGTAGGAACGATGCCTGGAGGCCTGAGACTAATGGTGTGTCTCAGGGGACGGTGCTGGGCCCATTGCTGTTGTTATCTGTATCAATGATTTGGATGAGAATGTACAAGGCATGATTAGTAAGTTTGCAGGTGACACTAAAATAGAGGGCATCGTGGACCATGAGGAAGGTTATCAGAAATTGCAGCAGGACCTTGATCAGCTGAGGAAGTGGGCCAAGAGATGGCAAATAGAGTTTAATACAGATAAGCGTAAGGTCTTGCGTTTTGGAAAGTCAAATGAAGACAGGGGTTTCATGGTGAACGATAGGACTTTAAGGAGTTTAGTGGAACAGAGGAAACTTGGAGTTCAGGTGCATATTTCTCTGAAAGTGGAATCACAGGCAGACAGAGCAGTGAAGAAGGCTTTTGGTACACTGGCCTTCATCAGTCAGGGCAGTGAGTATAGAAGTTGGGAAGTTATGTTGCAGTTGTACAGGACGTTGGTGAGGCTGCACTTGGAGTATTGTGTTCAGTTTTGGTCACCTTGTTATAGGAAGGATGTTATTAAACTGGAAAGAGTGCAGATGAAATTTACAAGGATGGTGCCTGAACTTAATGGTCTCAGCTGTAGTGACAGTTTGGACAAGCTGGGACTTTTTTCTTTAGAGTGTAGGAGACTTTATAGAGGTGTATAAGATCATGAGAGGCATGGATAGGGTGATTGCACTCAGTCCTTTTCCCAGGGTTGGAGAATCGAGGACTCGAGGGCATCAGTTTAAAGTTAGAGGGGAAAGAATAAAAGGGAACCTGTGGGGAAATGTTTTTACACAGAGGGGGGTACACACATGGAATGAGCTGCCAGTGGAAGCGGGTTGAGGTGTGTACATTAACAACATTCAAAAGGCATTTGAACAAATACATGGATTGGAAAGGATTAGAAGGATATGGGCCAAGTGCAGGGAAATGGGGTTAGTGTGGATGGACATCTAGGTTGGCATGGACCAGTCTGGGCCAAAGGGACTGTCTCCGTGCTGTAGGACTCTCTGACTGGGTGACTCTAAACCACCATCACCATCCTGAGTACGTCCTATCTCACTGCCAGGATAAACCCTGCAAAAGCAGTGGCACAGTGGGATATAGTCAGGGGGATTTGCTCTGGGAGACCTCAACATTAATCTCATGGCTTCAGGTTAAACATGGGCAAGAAAACCACTTGGTGGTTACCACGTACCGTCCTCCCTCAGCTGATGAATTGCCATTCCTCCATGTTGAACAACACTTGTAGGAAGCATTGAGGATGGCAAGGACACAGAATGTCCTCTGGGTGGGGGATTTCAATGCCCATCATCAAGAGTAGCTCGGCAGCAGCACTACTGATCGAACTGGTCGGATCCTAAAGGACATAGCTGCCAGGCTGGGTCTGTTGCAGGTGGTGAGGGAACTAACAAGAGGGAAATTCATACTTGACCTCATCCTCACCAGTCTACCGGCTGCAAATGAATCTGTCCGTGACAATATCAGTAAGAGCGACAACCGCACATTTCTTATGGAGACAAAGTCCTGCCTTCACATTGAAAATAAATGCAGCACAGTGGCTCAGTGGTTAGCACTGCGGCCTCACAGCGCCAGGGACCCAGGTTCGATTCCAGCCTCAGGCGACTCTCTGTTTGGAGTTTGCACATTCTCCCCGTGTCAGCGTGGGTTTCCTCTGGATGCTCCAGTTTCCTCCCACAATCCAAAGATGTGTAGGTTAGGTGAATTGGTCATGCTAAATTGCTCATAGTGTTCAGAAATGTGTAGGTTAGGGGTAAATGTAGAGTGATGGGGAATGGGTTTGTGTGGGGCATTCTTTGGAGGGTCGGTGTGGATTTGTAGGGCTGAAGGGCTTGTTTCTGCGGTGTAGGGATTCTATAACTTCAATAACTTCTGTAACCTCCATCGTGTTGTGTGGCACGATCAGCGTGCTAAATGGGACAGACTTCGAACAAATTGAGCAACTCCAGATTGGGCATCCATGAGGCGCTGTGGGCCATCAGCAGCAGCAGAACTGTACTCCAGCACAATCTGTAACCTCATGGCCCGGCATAGCCCCCACTCACCCATTACCATCAGACCAGGTGATCAGCCCTGGTTCAATGGAGAGTGCAGGGGGTATGCCAGGAGCAGCACCAGGTATACCTGAAGGTGAGGTGTCAACCTGGTGAAACTACCAAACAAGACTACTACATGCCAAACAGTGCAAGCAGCAAGTGATAGACAGAGCTAAGCGATGGATCAGGTCTAAGCTCTGCAGTCCTGCCACATTCACTCGTGAATTCACAGCAATGTTCAGCCAGAAGTTCCGAGTGGATAATCCATCTCGGCCTCCTCCAGTGGTCCCAGCATCACAGATACCAGTGTTCAGCCAATTCCATTCACTCTGTGTGATACTAAGAAATGGTTAAAGGCACTGGAAACTGCAAAGGCTACAGGTCCTACATTCCGGCGATAATACTGAAGGCTTATGCTCCACAACGTGTTGCTCCCCTAGCCAGGCAGTTCCAGTACAGCTACAACACTGGCAACTATCCGACAATGTGGAAAAATTGCCCAGGGATGCCCTCTACAGAAAAGGCAGGACAAATACAACCTGGCCAATTACCAGGTGAAAACAATGACTGCAGATGCTGGAAACCACTTTGCTCTGGCCCAATTATCACCCCATCAGTCTGCTCACGATCATCAGTAAAGTGATGAAGATGTCATCAACAGCGCTATCAAGCAGCACCTGTCAGCAATAACCTGCTCAGTGACGCCCAGTTTGTGGTCTGCCAGGGCCAGACAACTCCTGACCTCATTACTGCCTTGGTTCAAACCTGACCAATAAAGCTGAATGTTTCTCACCTCCAAAGGTGGGGTGTCAGTGACAGCCTGTCACATCAAGGCTGCATTCAACCAAGTGTGGCATCAAGGAGTCCTGGCAAAACTGGAATCAAAGGGTATCGGGGGAAAACTCTCTACTGGTTAGACACATCCCTGACAAATTGGAAGATGGTTGTGGTTGTTGGTTAGCTCCAGGATATCCCTGCAGGAGTTCCTCAGGGTACTGTCCTGATGAAGGGCTCATGCCCAAAACGTCAATTCTCCTGCTCCTTGGATGTTGCCTGACCTGCTGCGCTTTTCCAGGAACACATTTTCAGTTCTTAATTTGTGCACTGAATAATTTTGTTACAATGCCAGTGTTTACAACATCTGGAGAGATCATGTCTGCATTTCACTGGTGAAAAATTCAATTGCTCTATTTGCTACAGATCTCAAAATAGATGCCCTAATTTCTCAAATACATTTCTTCAACTTTATTTTTCAGGTTACTGCAGGACCTCTTCCAATAATGCTGACTTTTCTCATAGCAATTCAACAGTAAGCCCTGGTTGTTCCGAGCTGTTTGTTTTTCAGTGGTTTACTACAGCAGACCATTACCAAACTATTATGTTTCAGGCATATTTGCTATGATGTGATTATTTATTCCCTTGTACATTCAAATACTTAACATTGTGGATCATCACTAGCCTATCTGTCACTCAGTTTTTTAAAGACTCACATCTTTTTGTCTTACCTGTTCGAGTGCCACCGATAACATTTACAATGAATTCATTCACATCAGTTTCTCATAGACAAATTCGAAAATTGCCCAGTCACCAGTCTTTATTAGTATTTATACTAATAATATGTTTAACTGTATTGACAAATGAACAATACCAGGAAAGAGGAGTAAAATACCAGTGTGACTGTCTTTTATTCATTCGCAGAATAAGGGCATTCCTGGGTAGGCCAGCATTTATTGCCCAGAGGGCAGTTAAGAACCAATCACATTGTTTTGGGTCTGGAGTCACATGTAGGTCATTAGGATAGGGATGGCAGCTTCATTCACTAAAGGACATTATTGAACTGGATGGGTTTTTCCGACAATTGGCAATGGATTTGTGGTTATCATTAGACTCTTAATTCCAGATTTTTATTGAATTCAAATTCCACCATCTGCCATGGTGGGATTTGAACCCTGGTCCAAAAATATTACCTCGGTCTTTGGATTAACAGCCCAGCATTAATACCACTCAAAAATATATGATTGAAAAGCACTAATAGTTCAAAAGTGGTTAACACCTTACAGATAGAAAAGGTAGCTTTGTACTGCATGGTGGCTCAGTGGTTAGCACTGCTGCCTCACAGCACCAGGGTCCTAGGTTCAATTCCAGCCTCAGGTGACTGTCTGTGTGGAGTTTGCACATTCTCCCCGTGTCTGCGTGGTTTCCTCCCACAATCCAAAGATGTGCAGGTTAGGTGAATTGGACATGCTAAATTGCCCATAGTGTTAGGTGTATTAGTCAGGGATAAATGTAGGATCTAGGTGGGTTACTCTTCGGAAGGTTGGTGAGGACTTGTTGGGCCGAAGGGCCTGTTTCCGTACTGTAGCTAATCTAGGCACTATGTCATTTGTATAAAGCAAAAGAAATACAATTTTACTTTAATCCAGTAGAACATTTTATTTTATTAGCAGTTAAATTGCAGACCTTTTCCTATACTTAAAAATTGTTTGTTACAGCAGTTTTACATTGTTTCAAAAATAATCCATTCACTATTTAAACTTACATATTTAGTCCACATGAATATATTCTGATACAAAAACAGAGATTGCTGGAGAAACCCAATAGGTCTGGCTGCATCAATGGGAAGAAAGCAGAGATAATATTTCAAATCTGGTGACTCTACATCAGAACTGAATGTATTCTGTGTTTGCAGATAGAACAGAACATTCCCATAAATAGAACAATGCTTTCATTTTTATTTGCTTGGTTTTAGCACTGTTTGTTCAAAAACAATGGAAGAATGAAGAGTTTATTGTGCTTCTCCAATATGTAAGGCTGTCCCCTGAGTTATTACCCATTCTGAGGACCGTGTGAAATCATTGGAAATAATCACAGAAACTGAATTTTGTTGTACAAGTACAATTTTAGATGAACAGCAAGCATTGCAGTATTAGTTTATCAGTAATATAAATTAAAGACTGTAAGAATTACACACTACCCTGCTGCCTACTTGAGGCATTTGTAAACATAACTGTCAGAAATATAAATGATTAATGGAGGTTTCAACATATTGTGCTGAGTGGGTGGAGAATAAGCCGACAACAGTAAGATGGAAAACCTTTCTGCTTAACAATAAATAATAAGGCAATATCAATTTGTAAACCTGTTGCATAGTTAATCATTGGAACTATTCTTGGAAAAATGCCTTATTTTACAATTACCTTTCTTATCTGTATTTAACATTAACTCTTGCATTGCGAGGCATGATACTTGCAATTTCTCAGGCACCCTTTTATTTGAAATAATAGGAACTAAATCTGCACTTACAGAATAATTTTTAGATTTGTCAGGGATGCTCATAAAATAATGAGTTTTTGCAAAAGTCAAGCTGAAAGTCCTTGTCAAGATTCTCGATTCTCCGTTAGCCACCATGCTGTTATAAAAAAACAATCTTGCTGGAAGTAGCACTAAATCATATAGGACCAGATCTTTCTAGAGTTGGATGCACGCCTTTTAAACATGTTCTGAGTCCTTCAGTTTAAATAGCTTTTGCATAGGGATTTCCCAGAAGTGCAATCTGATAATGACACAATGTGGGCAATGGGTATTTGACACTTCAGTGAATGGCAGGACCAATGGCCTAAAACTCCTGAATCAAAGACATTTAAAAAGTAGAAAAGAAGCAGGAATGATGTAGAGGAGGATAAATTAGTGACAAATCAAATATGGAGTGAAAAGCAAAGAGAAGAGGAGGATAGATGAGAGAGGCAGAAAATAATGCAGAGATTGTCAACAGAGGAAGCTACCTCTCATCTAAGGCTGACATCATTCAGAAGAATCCGACTTGAAGGACACTTCTGTATGAAGGAACAGAATTCTTTGAAAATATCTGTCATTGGGAGAAAGTATGGAAAAGGTAGCGGAGAAAGGAGTGCCAGTAAACTCAAGGCCAAGGACAAATTTCACCTCCCGGAAACTTCTGCCAAATGTGGGGTTGGATATACAACTTTAGGATCAGGCTCGTCAGCCACACTATGACCCACTGAATCAATTATCAATTACTGGGAATTTCCAAGGTGGAATATGAAGCTCATTAGGGAGCCAAGGTCTTTTTCCCAGGGTAGGGGAGTCCAAAACTAGAGACCATAGGTTTAAGATAAGAGGGGAAAGATTTTAAAGGGACTTAAGGGGCTACATTTTCACGTAGAGGGTGGTGTGTGTATGGAACAAACTGCCAGAGGAAGTGGTGGAGGCTGGTACAATTAGAGCATTTAAAAAGCATCTATATGGGTATATGAATAGGCAGGGTTTAGAGGGATATAGGCTAAACACTGGCAAATGCGACTATATTAATTTAGGATATCTGGTTGGCATGGAACAAGTTGGACCAAACTGTCTGTTTTCGTTTTGTACAACTCTATGACTCATGACTATGATTATTGGGTCAAAGCCCTGGAATTGCCTTCGTAATGGCATTATGTGCACAGCAGGTGAACTGTGGCTGATCAAGAAGGCAGCTCAATGCCACTTTCTTAAGGGCAACTGGGGACGGGCAATAAATATTGGCTAGGCAGGAATGCCCACACCCCCAAATTAATTTTTGAAAAAATTCTATGAATCTGACTGCCGGCGATGATCATGATATGTAGAAATATACCTATGCTCTTATTCTAACTTGCTGATTGAGGTTAATGGATAGTTAATGAATAATTAACCAGCATGTACATAAAATTAATATGGAGGTTAAGAGTAAGAAACTATTTGTATAAAGCAACAAAGAGGCTTCTCAAGGGCAACTAGGGAATAGGCAGTAAATATCATAGCATGGTAAAACTTGAACGCAGACTGGTACATCACAAGAGTCCACCCCCAGTATAATTGAAACTAGCTTTATTTGCACCCTCTCCTCTGAAAGATAAAACAGTTACATAATCAAGAGGTGACTTTCTGTCAAGAAAGAAGAAATAATCAGTCCTCTCATTATTGTTAAGTTTCTCCCTGTTTCAAGTAGTTTACATCTGTGACATTCCATTGGCTTCACACAGGATTTTGCCAGTCGGTAAATTTAAATCTGCAGGTTTTTCCACATAGTAGCCTTTCTTTAAAAAAACATACTTTGGAACTATAAGTACAAAACGGCTGTACATATTTCAGGATTCTGATCCATCATCATGACGGAACAAATACAGTACTGAACAAGCAGTCCTTTGTCCTTGATAATATTGAGCTTTTTAAATGTGTTGAAGCTGCTTTTTTTCAACGGAGATAGATCCAAGGGGAGAGTATTCCTCATACCTGTAATTTGTCTTGTAAATTATCAAAAGACCATATGAAGTCATAAGGTGACACATTCATTGTAAAATGTTGAGTCTGTTGCTTGGACTCAAAGCCACAGTATTTTGATGCCTGATTCAGGTAAGATTCTTAGAAAGGATATTTGAACATGTTTTTGAAATATAGAGTCATAATGTCATTAAGTTGTACAGCATGAAAACAGAGGCTTCGGTCCAACTTGTCCAAATCAATCAGATATCCTAAAATAATCTAGTCCCAGCATTTGGCCCAGATCCCTCTAAACCCTTTCTATTCATATACCCATCCACATGCGTTTTAAATGTTATAATTGTACTAGCCTCCACCGCTTCCTCTGGCAGCTCATTCCATATATGCACCACCTTCTGCATGAAAACATTGCCCTTCAGATTCCTTTTAAATCTTTCCCCTCTCAGCTTAAACCTATGCCCTCTAGTTTTGGATTCTTCCACCTCGGGGAAAAGACCATGGCTATTCAGTCTATCCAATCACTTTATGATTTTATAAACCTCTCTATAAGATCACCCCTCAGCCTCTGATGCTCCAGGGAAAATATCCCCAGCCTAATCAGCCCCTCCCTATAGCTCAAACCCTCCAACCCTGCTTTTCGGCATTTAAATAAATGATTTGAATGTTAGCATGGGAGGAATGGTCAATACGTTTGCAGATGACACCAAAATTGGAGGTGTAGTGGACAACCAGGAAGACTACCACGCAATACAACAGGATCTGGATCAGATGAGCCAATGGACCAAGGAGTGGCCGTTGGAGTTTAATTTAGAGGTGTCACATTTTGGAAAGACAAATCAGAGCAAGACTTATACAATTAATGGTAAGGTCCTGGGGAATGTTGCTGAACAAAGAGACCTTGGAGTGCAGGTTCTTAGTTCCTTGAAAGTGGAGTCACAGGTAAATAGGATAGTGAAGAAAGTGTTTGGTAAATAAATCTTTATTGAACAGAACATTGAGTGGAGGATTTAGGTGGTCATGTTGCAGCTATACAGGACATTGGTTAGGCCAGTTTTGGAATACTGTGTGTAATTCTGGTCTCCCTGCTCTAGAAAGGATGTGGTGAAACTTGAAAGGGTTCAGAAAAGATTGATAAGGATGAAATGTGTTGAGCCATGGTATTGGGAATAGATGCAGATGTAATTATAATATCATGTACTCAAAGAATGGTACCGTACCTCACCACTTCCCCAAAGTGATATTTGCAACTTGAATGCAGGTTTGGGGAAGAGAGGAACCTGCTGGCGTCTGGTTAACAGCCTAATATAAAACAAAGAACTGTGGATGCTGGAAAACTGAAACAAAAACAGAAAGTGCTGGAGAAGCTCAGCAGGTCTGGCAGAATCTTTAGAGAGAGAGAGAGAGACAGAGCCAACGTTCAAGTCCAGTGACTTTTCTGACTTTCTGTTTCATTTCAATTGACAGGCTCTGGCTTAATTAGGGCATTTATATTCAAAACGTGGAAATTAATTGTCAAGTTTCCAATCATGAATTGAAAATCAAGCCCCTTGTTCTGATGTCATACGCTGTTAATATGAATGTTCTGAGGTTTAATGGCATCTGTTTTCTTACTATCATTGGGTTAAGTCTCTCATATGCTCTGAAAATTGCCCAAGGCTAAGTTTTAAATCTTTCCTGCCTCCTTGCTCCTCTGCACATGAACATTTGCTCCATTGAAAGTGTGGCCAACTCCTAGCCAGTTTAACCCCTTCTGAAGTCATAAACTCAGAGGTTTACAGCGCAGAAAAAGGCCATTCAGACCAGCAAGTCTGCACTGTTAAAAAACAACCACCTAACTGTTTATAATCCATATTTCAGCACATCGCCCATAGTCTTGGCATCTAAATACGTCTGAAATGTTATAAGGGTTTCTGCCTCTATCACCTTTACAGGCAGTGAGTTCCAGATTTTCATCACCCTCTGGGTGAAACAGTTTTCCATTCCATCCCCTCTAAATCTCCTGCTCCATAATTTAAATCCATGTCCCCGGTAATTGATCCCTCCACCAAGAAAACATTTTCTTCCTGTCTAAGCTATCTATCCCTCTCATAACTTTATACATCATAATCATGTCCCTGCCTTAGTCTCAACTGTTCCAAGGAAAACAACATCAGCCTATCCAATCTCACTCTAAAAACTAAATCTCTCCAGCCTAGCAACATCCTGGTAAATCTCCTCTGCATCCTATCCAGTGTAATCACATCCCTACAATAATGTGGATTTCAGAGCTACAGACAGTACTGTAGCCATGACTAGGTTTCCTCCTCACTGTTACTATCCCACCAACATTTGTATCATCTACTTACCTATCAAACCTTGTACATTCAAGTCAAATGGATTTATATAAACCACGAACAGTAAGTGCCCCAAAACTGACCCCTATGGAACCCCACTCGACATAGGCTTCCAGTTGCAAAATATCATTTGACGATCACCACCCCCCCCCCCACCCAATGTCCTGGTGCTCTGCTAATTCTGGATCCAAACAACTAACATTTTTTGGATCCCATGGATTTTTGCTTTTATTTTTCGTCTCTCCTGTGAGACCAAATCAAAAGCCTTGCTGAAGTCTAAGTAGACTGTGTTGAATGTATTGCTCTCATCCACAAAATTATTGCCAGAACGCCTGCTATTTCCTCCCTCGCCTCACTCAACAGCCTTGGAAATATTTCATCTGGCCCTGGAGATTTATTTGCTTTTAAGCCTGGGAGATCACTCAGAATCTTCTCTCAATTTATGTTCATTTCTTTAGATTTATCACAGTCCTTCTCCCTGATTTCTATCCCCACATTGTTCCTCTCATGGACACAAAATATTCATTTAGAGCCTTATCAATGTCCTTTGACTCCATGTATATATTACCACTCCGGTCCTTAATGGCATCTACTCTTTCTCTAGATATCCTTTAATCCTTCATGTATTTGTAAAATAAATTTGGATTTCCCTTTCTTTTACCTGCCATTATTCATACATGCCTCCTTTTTTGGTCTCCTTTTTAAGTATGCCCTTGCACATTCTGTATTCCTCCAGGCCTTCTGTTGTTTTGAGTCATTGCCATATGCAATAAATCTCTCCCTTACTCTTTACCCACTCTGGTACATTTCTTGATTTCGAAAGATCACAGAATTTGTTGGTCCTCCTTTTATCTTTACTGGAACAGGTTGACTCTGTACAATCCCTATTTTGTCCTTGAATGTATTCCACTGCTCTGACATAGATTTATCTAAAAGTATCTGCTCTCAGTCCACTCTGACCAAATCATACCGAATCTTTTTTTTTAAAAAATCATCCTTCTCTCAGTTTCGAAGTTTGACTTCAGGCCCATCCTTGTCCTTTTCCATAACAATCTTGAATCTCAGGATTTTCCTGAAGAAGGGCTCATGCCCGAAACGTCGATTCTCCTACTCCTTGGATGCTGCCTGACCTGCTGCGCTTTTCCAGTAACACATTTTCAGCTCTGATCTCCAGCATCTGCAGTTCTCACTTTCTCCTTGAATTTCATGTATTCATGATCACTGCCTGCAAAATGGTCCCCCATTGATACTATATCCAATTGCTATAACTTTCTCCTCTCTTGTAGGGCCTTCTACATATTGGTTTAAAAATCTCTCCTGGATGAAGTTTAAGAATTCCACTTTCTCTAAATTTATCACACAATAACTATTCCTGGTTAATGTAGGGGCAGTTGAAATCCTCTATTATCACTATCCTATTACTTTAAAACTTATCTAAAATTTGCTTATGTATGTACTTTCTGTTTCAGGGGGCCTAGAGTACACTCGAGCAATGTGATTGCTTCTTTTTGGTTTTTAAGTTTCACCTACATGAGGAGTGTCCTAAGATATCTTGCCTCCTTACAGGTGTAATTGACTCCTTGCACAATTGTAACACTACCCCCCCCCACCTCTTTTACCTCTTTCCATGACTTGCTGGAAGACCTTTTATCCTAAAATATTGAGCTACCAACCCTGCCCCCACCCCAACCATAATGTAGTCATAGCAATTACATCATACCGCATGTTTTCATTTGTGCTCTCAACTCATCTGCCTACTTTGTCAGACTCCTTGTGTTAAAATAACTTGAGTCTTAAGTAGCCAATAATTTCTATGTCTTCTAGACTCCCTTACTGTCTGTCCTAATTTTGAGTGTTCATCTCCCCCACTGGACTTTCTCTCAGGAAACTAACCTCTTGCCAAATTAATTTAAACCACCTCTGCACTGGCAAACCTACCTTCCCCAAAGATGCTAGTCCCATTCTGGTTCAGATGTAGCCCATGTGCTTTGTATAGGTCACACTGTCCCGAAAAACGATCCTAATATCCCAGAAATCTAAACCTTCCACTCCTGCACCATTTGTCTTGCTAGGCATTCATCGGGACTAACTTCCTATTTCTATATTCACTAGCACGTAGCACCAGAAGTAATCAAACATTATTACCTTTTGAAACCTGTTTGATTTTCCCCTTCAGAATGCTCTGCAGCCATTCAGTGACATGCCTGACTGTGGCACCAGAGAGCCCACTCCCACAGCCACTTCCGCCCCTCACATCATGGCTGATGCCACACGCTCAGTGACTTCCACCACCCCTACTGCCGTGTCTGCCACCACTTCCGCCCCCACCAGCGCCACTCACCTGCATTCTGCTGACACGCCCCCCACAGACCCCACTGTCACTATCCCCACCCCCCAGAACCCCGAGGGGAACACTGCCCCTACTCATGACTCTACCCCCATTCCCCCCACCATCACACCCACTCCACGTACTGACTCCGACCCCCCTCCCAGC
>NC_057711.1:44294562-44298716 GCF_004010195.1 Chiloscyllium plagiosum
GGACTTGTCCGACCTGCCCAGCTCCTTTTCCACCTATCCACTCCACCCTCTCCTCCCTGACCTATCACCTTCATCTCCTCCCCACTGACCTATTGTACTCTATGCTACTCTATCCCCACCCCCACTCTCCTTTAGCTTATCTCTCCACGCTTCAGGCTCTCTGCCTTTATTCCTGATGAAGTGCTTTTGCCCGAAACGTTGATTTGGCCTGTCCTCGGATGCTGCCTGACCTGCTGTGCTCTTCCAGCACCACTAATCCAGAATGTGGCACCAGAGGGGCAAAACACCATCCTGGAGTCTCTCCTGTATATGCACAAACACCTGTCTGTTCCCCTTACAATTGAATCCCCACTAGACCTCTCGTTTCTTTTTCCTTCTCTCTTATGCAGACCCACCCAAAATACCATGAAGTTGGCCACCACGGCTTTCCCCTGCACAGTCACCTCTACAAATTGTATCCAAAGTGGTATATCTCTTAAAAAGGAAGATAGCCACAGAGGACTTCTACATTACCTGCCTCCTGTACTTTGCCCGGTTGTTCTCCCTGCCCCTTCTGCCTGTTCAGTCTTCACCTGCATGAACAAAGTTAACGGTTAAAGTCTGAAATGATCTTTAGAACTTCAGTTCTAGCATCTGCAGTACTTTGTTTTTATTTGGGTTACCCTCGTATGTATTGCTTACCCAGATTTCCCTGCTGCTAGCATCTGACTGACAAAATGGAATAAATCGTGGCTTGGTACAGTCGTGTAAATTAAGTTTGTAGCCTATTTTACATCAGTTCTGATTTTATTTCCCCTGTGACTTCACCAGTGAATATCCTTTGTTTTATGACAACTTATTTCTTCTAAGAGTAATGTTATGTTTCTGAAAATATTTCAAGATTATTATTGTATATATTGCGTCAACTCCCTACATTACAGTGATTTATACAAGACAGAACTCTGTTTTGATGCATACTTAAGCTGGAAACAACAGCATTTTGCATCTGAGTTTGATTTGAAGTTTTTTTTACATTTGTCTGTAATTATCTATTCTGACTTTATATGTAGCACATTGTACAGGAGTCTTTACTGTACCATTTATTGTACTTGTGAGAATGTTTGTGTGTTTTTAAAGGAGGGAAACCAATATTATTTTAAAAACAAACATCGGAAATTACACATTAGTGGGCGGCAGGGTGGCACAGTGGTTAGCACTGCTGCCTCACAGCGCCAGAGACCCGAGTTCAATTCCCGCCTCAGGCGACTGACTGTGTGGAGTTTGCACGTTCTCCCTGTGTCTGCGTGGGTTTCCTCCGGGTGCTCCGGTTTCCTCCCACAGTCCAAAGATGTGCAGGTCAGGTGAATTGGCCATGCTAAATTGCCCGTAGTGTCAGATAAGGGGTAAATGTAGGGGTATGTGGGTTGCGCTTCGGCGGGGCGGTGTGGACTTGTTGGGCCGAAGGGCCTGTTTCCATACTGTAAGTAATCTAATCTAATTGTTTCACTAGTACAAAATTCAAGTTTATTGTCACATCAGATTCTTGTGTGACATTGCTATTTTTACTGCAGTCAATAGTATAATCACTGAAAACATTCAATTCATCACAGTGTGATGTGCATTCTGTATGTCAAATGAAATCATTTTTTTCAAGAACTAAGATACCTGGTCGAGAAATTTTGCAACTGAAGCAATAGGTCGTGAATGAAGGTGACAGACATTGAGCACTAAGGATCAGGTTTTCAATTAAAGAATGAGAAAGCACACCTATTCTGCAGACTCTGCATATTCATGTTACTTCTAGCAATTTATGCATTAGGATTTGAAGCAATGTTGCCTGCATGCAATGACTGAATTACAGTTAGAATGTAAATTACAAAAACTGTTCTCCAGATAAAATTTCACCAGCAGTGCAAATTATTTTTAGTTAAAAGGGAACAAATCGGAAAGAGAAAAATAAAGATTATGCTGAATCTTATGACTTTTAGCTGAGTGTCAGCTTTGTTGAGTTTCATGGATGGTTTCTCTGTACAGAGCCTAGAAAATTGACTCACCATATCTTAATAAACTTCATTGCCTATCTACCCTGTCTCTTTGCCTCCCTTCACATCTGATTCTAGCTCCTTTCTACCTGAAACAAGTCACTGCCTGGATATCCCAGAATGGACTGGCATCCTTGGCACTGGTGCCATCTTTGAAAGATAATTGTACACCCGGATGGGTATGGCTAGTCTGGAGCTGCCTTGCACATTTCCTGACATTTGCTCGGACATGGTAGACAAGGGAAATTTATCACCTCTCTTTGTGGGCACAGACCTGGAGGTCCTGGTGGATGGAGTGGTGCAGTGGCAGGATGTCCTTTTCCCCCAGGACCAAATGAGGCCACAACACCAAACCATGCCAGCCTTTCCAAGGTTGTCACCTACATCCATCCAGTCTCAGCCATTTGGAGGAACGTTCAGCACCGTAAGAAGGTCAATGGCCTTCTGCACACTGTCAGCATCATCTCTCCAATACCTCAAACTCTTAGAGTCATACAGACCAGAAAAAAGATCCTTTGGCCCATGGACTGTGATGGTCAAAAAAAACACCTTACTATTCTAATCCCATTTTCCAGCATTTGGCCCTTGGTCTTGTATGCCTTGCTGTTGCAAGTGTACAAATAAATACTTCTTAAATCCTATTGGGATTTCAGCTTCTACCACCCTTACAGCTTGTGAGTTCTCACCACTCATTCTATCTCTGCTACCCTACCTTCCTCCTTCTATGGTTCATGCTTTACCACTCTCACCATTACCTCCAATATAATTCCCTCATTGGCGTTTACCTCGCCAAATCAATACTACCACCCTGCATGCCTTCTGCACTGCCTATTCACTCACCCAGGATATCTCACCAGCAATAGTAGCACTGCCATCCACTTTCTTCTCCTTCAGTATCTCCCTTTCTTTCATGTCAAGAAAAAAATGCCCACAGTAGGGCAGATAGAGCTCTGGTGCAAGGTGGACTGTTTTGACTCTTCACCCCTTGTGAGGAGAGGTTCCTGACTCTGACCAACTCAAAACAGCCCAAAGTCCTGGACTCATCATCTTCAAGTCACCTTCAAAGATTTTCGAGCTTACACTCCCTTTATTCTTCCACATCTGACAGAGATTTTCCTGCGCATCCAAACACCTCATCTACTGTATCCGTTGCTCTCGATGTGGTCTCCTCTACATTGGGGATATAGGACACCAATTCGAGGAATGTTTCACAGAACATCTCTGGGACACATGCAGCAAATAACCCCATCGCCCTGTGGCCGACCACTTAAACACCCCCTCCCACTCTGCCAAGGACATGCAAGTCCTGGGCCTCCTCCATTGCCAAATCCTAGCCACCCAAGACCTGAAGGAAAATGCCTCATCTTCCACCGTAGCACCTTCCAACCACATGGCATCAATGTCAATTTCACCAGTTTCCTCATCTTCCCTCACCTGACCTCATCCCAGATCCAACCTCAAACTCAGCACCTCGCTTTGAACTGTCCCACTTGTCCATCTTCCATCCCACCTATCCACTCCACCCTCTGCTTGGACCAATCATCATCACCACCCTCCGCCCCCAACCACCTGCATTCACCTATTGCCTTCCCAGCTAACTTCCACTCAGTCCCACCCCACCCTCCTATTTATCTCTCAGCTCCCCCCCTCCCCACATTCTTGATGAAGGGCTTATGCCCAAAAAAGTTGATTCTCCTGCTCCTTGGATGCTGCCTGACCTGCTGTGCTTTTCTAGCACCACACATTTTGACTATTTAAAACTTCCACCTTAGGTTATACTGCCTCACCCGATCCTTCTTATAAGACCTAACATTCAACCTTTTCTTCATTCAGCTTCATCAGCCACAAGGTTATTCATTTTACCAATATGTCCATTTCCTTGTGAAGCCTGCTAATATCCTCCTGACTCCACAATGCCTTTTTGAATTTCGTCACATAGAGTCATAGAGATGAACAGCATGGAAACAGACCCGTCCATGCCAACCAGATATCCCAACCCAATCTAGTCCCACCTGCCAGCACCTGGGCCATATCCCTCCAAAGCCTTCCTATTCATATACCCATCCAAATGCCTCTTAAATGTTGCAATTGTACCAGTCTCCACCACTTCGTCTGGCAGCTCATTCCATACAC
>NC_057711.1:44300617-44313146 GCF_004010195.1 Chiloscyllium plagiosum
GACATATGCTTCCTTCTTTTTCTTAACCAAACCCTCAATTTCTTTAGTCATCCAGCATTCCCTATACCTACCAGCCTTTCCTTTCACCCTGACAGGAATATACTTTCTCTGGATTCTTGCTATCTCATTTCTGAAGGCTTCCCATTTTCCAGCCTTCCCTTTACCTGCAAACATCTGCCTCCAATTCAGCTTTCAAAGTTCTTGCCTAATACCGTCAAAATTGGCCTTTCTCCAATTTAGAACTTCAACATTTAGATCTGGTCTATCCTTTTCCAACATGATTTTAAACAAATAGAATTAAGGTCACTGGCCCCAAAGTGGTCTCCCACTGAAACCTCAGTCACCTGCCCTGCCTTATTTCCCAAGAGTAGGTCAAGTTTTGCACCTTCGATAGTAGGTACATCCACATACTGAATTAGAAAATTGTCTTGTATGCACTTAAGAAATTCCTCTCCATCTAAATCTTTAACACTATGGAAGCCCCAGTCTATGTTTGGAAAGTTAAAGTCCCCTACCATAACTACCTGATTGTTCTTACTGTTAGCTGAGATCTCCTTACAAGTTTGTTTCTCAATTTCCCTCTGACTATTAGGGGGTCTATAAGGTTATCCCAATCAGGTTATCATCCCTTTTTTTATTTCTCAGTTCCACCCAAATCACTTCCCTGGATGTATTTCCAAGAATATCCTCCCTCAGCACAGCTGTAATGCTATCCCTTATCAAAGATGCCACTCTCTTTCCTCTCTTGCCTCCCTTTCTATCCTTCCTGTAGCATTTGTATCCTGGAACATTAAGCTGCCAGTCCTGCCCATCCCTGAGCCCTGTTTCTATAATTGCTATGATATCCCAGTCCCATGTTTCTAACCATGCCCTGAGTTCATCTGCCTTCCCTGTTAGGCTCCTTGCATTGAAATAAATGGAGTTTAATTTATTAGTCCTTCCTTGTCCCTGCCTGCCCTGACTGTTTGACTCATTTCTGTTCTCAACTGTACCAGTCTCAGATTGATCTCTTTCCTCACTATCTCCTTGGGTCCCACCCCCCACCCCACCTTACTGGTTTAAATCCTCTTGAGCAGTTCGAGCAAATTTCCCTGCCAGTATAATAGTCCCCTTCCAATTTAGGTGCAATCTGTCCTTCTTGTACAGGTCGCTTCTACCTCAAAAGAGATTCCAATGATCCAAAAGTCTTTAAAAGTTAAAATTATGCCCTTTAAATATATGTCTATGTTATTTATAAGCATCAAAAAAGCAATGGCCCTGGTATGATTGGGTAGAAATGCCTCTTCGTACTCCCTTCTAGTCATTTCTGTCTCCATTTTACCCTTGGTCAATATCATATCCATAGGGCAACTGTTCGTATGACCCATAGATATCAATTTTCCGAACAAAAAAATCTTTTTAAAAAATTAGTAGTTATTCGGACAAGTATCAATTAACTGAAGAAAGTAAGCATGCATTTGTTCATTGTGATTAACTAATCGATTGAGATTTTCGATAATGGTTTAATCATAGAATCATAGAGATGTACAGCATGGAAACAGACCATTCGGTCCAACCCGTCCATGCCAACCAGATATCACAACCCAATCTAGTCCCACCTGCCAGCACCTGGCCCATATCTCTCCAAATCCTTCCTATTCATATACCCATCTACTTCCAAAAGGCTTTTGATAAAGTGTCACATAATAAACTTGCCAGAAAAGTTAAAACCCATAAAAAATAAAGGGACAGGGAAAGTAACTATTCTAGTCGGAATACCAAGGAGAGGACTATTAAGCAAAGGAGCTGTATTGTCACATAAGGAGACTATCCAGTAAGTTGTCAGCTTTCCAGCCAATTAGAGTTACAGATTCATAGAGATGTACAGCTCAAAAACAAACTCTTTGGTCCAACTCATCCATGCCGACCAGATATCCCAACCCAATTTAGTCCCATTTGCTCGCACTTGACCCATATTCCTCCAAACCCTACCTATTCATATACCAATTCAGGTGCCTTTTAAATGCTGTAATTGTACCAGCCTCCACCACTTCTTCTGGCAGCTCATTCCATACAAGCACCACCCTCTGTATGAAAAAGTTGCCCCTTAGATCCCTTTTATATCTTTCCCCTCTCACCCTAAACCTATGGCCTTTAGTTCTGGACTCCGCCACCCCAGGGAAAAGACTTTGTCTATTTACCCTATCCATGCCCCTCATGATTTTGTAAACCTCTATAAGGTCACCCCTCAGTGTCTGATGCTCCAGGGAAAACAGCCCTAACCTCTTCAACCTTTCCCTATAGCTCAAATCCTCCAACTCTGGCAAAATCCACGTAAATCTTTTCTGAACCCTTTTTAAGTTTTACAACATGGGAATGGGCTTTCTTATTGAGCATTCCATAGCAATATGGCTGAGTGCCACCAATGTTTCGCATTCACAGACCATCTCTGTGTTCAGTATCAACCAGTAAGGACTGCAGATGCTGGAGATTAAGATCAAGATTAGAGTGATGCTGGAAATGCACAGCAGGTCAGGCAGTATTCGAGGAATAGGAAAATCGACGTTTTGGGTAGGAGCCCTTCATCAGGAAAAGGGCTCAGTATCAAACATCCTGGACTGCTTCCCTGGACATAATATCCTTCAACTCCGCTTTAGGGTGCCTCAGCAATTTAATATGTCTCTCCTCACAGCCATAGCCTCTATTAGTATCGGTATTGCTGATTTGCCAGCCCTCCTACTGTTGCTGCTCACTGCAGTGGAATTGAGTTGCAATTTCAGCCCTGAGAATGATACTTTGGTAATCTCTGTAAAATTAAGCTTGATGTAGGAGCAAGCCCGATAAATTTGTTTGCTTTCTTTTAGGACAGAAAATAAAGCTTGTTGTAAGAATCTCTGGTATGTACTTGAAATTATAGGTAACAATGTGGTTTCTTATAGTACCCTTTTTGTAGTGAATGTTCTGAAGTGCTTAAAAATGGAGAAAATCTAAGAATGTTCGTATGAGGTTACATTATGATGTAAGTGTTAGCGATGTATTACAGTCAATTAACGTCAGTGAAAATGAAGGTGTTAACTGTAATTAATTATCACCTAGCCACCTAAAAGTTGGAAGTGAACTCACAGAATAAACAAAAGCATTGCGCCACTGTCAGTGTAATACACAAACACCCTTGCAATTGTGATAGATCATTTAATGACTCACCCTGACTAATGGGTCTTTCCAACAGTATTGGAATCACATGAGAAACTGAGACAATATTCCAAATTTACTAATAACAAACTCCTGCAGATGCTGGAAATCCAAAATAAAATGAAGTGCTAAGAAGCTCAGCAGGCCTGGTGTCATTTATAGGGAGAGCAAAACAAAGTTAATGTTTTGAGACTGAGATGATTCTGCATGATACTTATGAATAATTTATGGGCAGCACGGTGGCTCAGTGGTTAGCACTGCTGCCTCAATGCACCAGGGTCCCAGGTTCAATTCCAGCCTCGCTGTGGGTTTTCTCTGAGTGCTCCAGTTTCCTCCCACAGTCCAAACGTTCAGGTCAGGTGAATTGACCATGATAAATTTCCCATAGTGTTAGGTGCATTAGTCAGAGGGGAATGGGTCTGGGTGGGTTACTCTTCGAAGGGTAGGTGTGGACTGGTTGGGCCAAAGAGCCTGTTTCCACACTGTAGGGAATCTAATCTAACTATGTTCTGAATGATGCTGCCGGATTTGCTGAGTTTCTCCAGAACTTTCTGTTCTGATTCCAGATTTACTTGCGAGTATCAACTGACTTAGACAATTACATTTGCTTTATTTCTCATGGGATAGTGACTGGTTTCTTTTACTTGCACTGACTGTGAGTAGAATTGTGCCAGCCAGGGTGAACAAGCTACACACATATAACATTGTTATTCAGGAGCTGCACATATTTCATCATCTCATGTAGGCTAACTGGTGTGTCTAATATGGTATTCAATATAAGATGGACTGTCACATGAACCGTGCCAGTCAAATCATTTGACATGTATAGTGTCATAACCTTTGACCCAGAAGCATAGTGGAGCAATAGTGGAGTCATTTTCAAGAATGTTTGGAAAGTATTTTTAGGAGTTTTTGTCAATGACAAAGGTATCATCTGCATTTTAAAAAGAAAAAAAAAATATGGAAATACTGTCCTTCTGGTCTGGCAACACTTGACCTAGAAGCAGTCCCAACAAGAAGGCAGTTAACATACAACAGATATAAAGCAGAACCAGAAGTAGGAGAGTTGGAGGGTAAGAGTAATCAGCACACAGAGGCAAAGATTAATTTAAAGAAAAAAAGCAAACTTCTCTCAAAAAGAGGGCAATTTTTATGTTCAGCAGTAAAGGAGACAGGAACAGTTGGAGGCACTGTGTTAGTTGACTAAAATGATCTAAATCTTGAAAAACTGTGCTAATAGTTGAGAGATGCTAAAGATCTAGGTGCCTTCCCAGAAGTTCCCAATTCATGAGCCAGGATGTTATTGATTAAAAGGAACTTTGGAAAGTTGCATCACTGGGGCTGTTAAGACACTAAAGGAAAAAGGAGTTATAGAAGTGTACCTTGCTGATGATAAACTTGTCAATGAAACTCAAAGGTGACAGCTGCTGTTGTAGTGAACTGTCAATCTCCCCTGAATGATTAAAGAACAGTACATTGTGGAACTGTGTAGCTATGTAATGTCTTGCATCTGTGGGGAATGATGAGGGTACTTGTAACTATGTATGACATAGCTTCTGTTGTATTGACTATTTAAATTGAACTTTACTTTTGTATTTTAAGTATCAATTACCTGCTAATTCTTGTTTAGTTTACGTTGCCTTTGATTCGTGTTTAAATATAACCTACTGATGTGGTAAGTTCGAATGATCAACCACTGCAGTCATGGGTATAGGTTTTCAATTGTTTATTCAAGTGTATGCGAGGAGTGTCCACTATAGACTAGCCGAAATGAAAACTTTGCTGAATACAAGAAATTCATCAATTTATATACCTTTAGTCACATCCAGAAATTCCAACGTTGTCAGTATATAAACATGAAATAAACGGGTATGTCCAGTCCCAGGTACATATCTTCATTCACCCAGACAAGAAACTGCTTAATCTTATCCTAACCTGACTCTGCATGGTAGTTTGCTCCATTCCTTATCATTGTCTGTTTATTCCCTCTGTCTCCTAATCCCTTCTGATTCCCAATGCCTCGCTTGAAGATTCTGCTGACACCAGCACTTATAATATATAAGGTTTGCCTGGAGAATTTTGCTCACTATTAACATTTTACTATGAACATAGAAATCTGTATTTAACTCTTACATTACAAAAAGAGAAATCATATTGATAATTTCTTCATTTGGTAAGTATAGTTATTTCCATTGATGGCTTCTCCACAAGGAATGTAATACTAGTTTGGTGTTCCAGTTTCTTCCTAAAATAATGCACCAATGTTCATATCCAGGCTCAGATATCCTGAGAGCTAAATTTGATGCCTCTGAAAAAGAGTTTAGGTATCATGATGCATGATTATCCTCCTTCCATTCAATGCAATACAGGCAACATGGCAACGGAGAATTAGATTACTTACAGTGTAGAAGCAGGCCCTTCAGCCCAACAAGCCCACACCGACCCGCCGAAGCACAACCCACCCAGACCCATTCCCCTACATTTATCCCTTCACCTAACACTACGGGCAATTTACCATGGCCAATTCACCTAACCTGCACATTTTTGGTCTGTGGGAGGAAACCGGAGCACCCAGAGGAAACCCACGCAGACACAGAGAGAATGTGCAAACTCCACACAGTCAGTCGCCGGAGGTGGGAATTGAACCGAGGTCTCTGGTGCTGTGAGGCAGCAGTGCTAACCACTGTGCCACCCTGCCGCCCTGCTTACTTCTGCTTACTTCAATTATGAGAACTAGCTGCTTACTTCAATTATGTCAGCACCCAACCAGCACTCTTCCACAAAAACTTCCAGCATGTTCTGTTTTTATTTCAGATTTCCAGTGTCTGCAGTATTTTACTTTTGTGTTTCTTGGAAGTTTCTCTCTTAGAAACACATTAATATTAATGCTTCTGAGTTATGGCAGCTGACAACATCCTGGCATTAACGCTGATGGCTTGCACCCCACAACTTGCCATGACCCTAGCAGTGTTCCAATACAGTTACAAAACCAGCATTGACCCAACAATGATAGAAAATTGCCAAGGTGCATCCTACATATGAAAAGCTGGACAAATCTAACCCGGCCAATTATCACCCCTGTCAGTCTGTTCTTGATCATCAGTAAAATGATGAAAGTGGTCATTGGCACTGCTGTCAGGCAACACTTGTCCATCAATAACCTGTTCACTGATGTGAAGGTGCCGGTGTTGGACTCAGGTGGGCTGAGTTAAAAAATCACACAACACCAGATTATAGTCCAACAGATTTACTTGGAAGTGCAAGCTTTCGGAGTGCTACTCCTTCATCAGGAACCATGCTGGACAGCTCCAGACTGTCAGTGATTCCTAGGTGCTCAAACCATGAGCACAAAGGATGCTGGTGTACTCTGAGATATCAACTGACTGACATCTGGTTCTGGGAATGGTGCTTGTTAAGATGGTGAGGACCTTGAATATGAGTGATGTCATGAGGCGCGATAGACAATTAATGAGGCAAGTTTGGTAAGATAGGGTGGGAGAACTTGTTAGGTGTCATGGCAACAAACCATCCAAAAGACTTGTTCAGCTTGGATTTAGTCAATCAAAATTAAGATTGAACCCTATATCTATTTTGTATCATTAGCTACTTCTAATCTTTGAGTGCATATGTATTTAGCTAATAACCTTGTGACTTTTACTTGATTAGTCACAGCAGTAGTTTTGCAATAAACTAACCTTTGTCTTCTTTTAAGTGTAAAGCTGTGTTGTTCTTACTTTTAAATTTAAACATGAAACTTATACAAATACATCATTAATGGACTGCACCAAGCAGTTGGCTGGTGTGTGGTTGTGACAATAAGTTTCCAAACCTGGACAGGACCATCACTGCTTGGTGTGCTGTTGACAGTCCATTCATGTCCAGTGGACTAATAATATTGGTCATGTGTTTTTTTTAGTCTATTTTATATTTTTTATTGGGAACAATCTGTTCGTCTCTGAATCAAAGACATACATTGTCCAGCTGACAGGCTTTAAAGATTAGATTCCCTACAAAATGGAAACCAGCCATTTGGCCCAACAAGTCTACACCAACCCTCCAAAAAAATAACCCACCCAGACCCATTTCCCTATACTGCATTTACCCTTGACTAATGCTATGGGCAATTTAGCATGACCAATTCACCTGGCCTGCACGAGGAAACTGGAACACCCTGAGGAAACTCGTGCAGACACAGGGAGAATGTACAAACTCCACACAGACACTCACCCAAGGTGGGAATCAAACCTGGGGTTTCTAGCACTTGAGGTAGTAATGCTAACCACTGAGCCACCATGTCACCCTCAAACACTCAGGCCCTCCCCCACAGGGAATTGAACCCGGTCTCCTGCATGACAAGCAGGGATACTAACCACTATGCTACCAAGGACAGTAAAGACTCCTCACTTGCCTTGAAAGTCTAAACTTTAACAGATAATCAATTATTCCAATTACTGTGGAAAACATAAACAGATATTGTGGGAAAATCTCAGCAGGTCTGGCAGCATCTGTGGAGAGAAATCAGTTCTTCAGAACTGCTGAGATTTTTCAGCAATATCTGATCTCGTTTCAGATTTCCAGCATCTGGAGTTATTTCGGATTTTTTGTTTATTGTGGAAAACATTACGCATTTCTGTTGGAGAATGTATTGAATTTTATAAAAATACAAAAAGTTTGATTTTGTGATCAAAGTTATGAATTTAATGAGTTTGAAAATGTGAAAGTCTTGTTACTATATAATGTTTTCTCTAATCTTAGAATGTTCCAAGCATTTCTGAAGTGTATTAACTGTAATGTGGAAAATGGAAATGATATCCAAATAGCCATGTAAAGTGGTTCAGGGCTGTTTGAAGGGCTTCCAAACATAGCACCTCAATCAGATGTTTGTTTCTCCTCTGCATAATATTTTTGAATATTGTTCTTTAAATTTCAGATTATTTAAGAGCAGATTATGATGCACTGAACTATAGGCCTTGCAGTTCATTCGGGCCACACATGTGGTCATTATTAATTGTAGTATAGCCATGTTTACACATGGTATTGGATCACAGGGTGTATCCACATGGTTCTTTTTGGATACAGTTAAATGTAGTTAAGAGAAGAGTCAACAATAGCAATTTACTTAAATATTAACATTTAATAAGTAATCAAAAAAAATTAAAAAGAAAGGAAAAGAAAGCAATGAGCTTTATGCTGTTCTGCTCATCGGCACCCCTCGATCGATGGCTGGTCTGGAGGCTTAGGTTTGTTCCTGGCACTATTTGTGAGCCCAGTCTGAAGTGAAGTCTGGCAACTTGGAATGAAACTCTCTCTCTTATACAGTGTAACAAACAGCCAGCACAGAAAAGCAGATACAGAAAACAAGTTGCTTGCAACTACCAAAAACAAGTTTTGATTGAGCCATCTGTGATACATACAGAAATGTTCACAGGGCTCATTCAAGGCCATGTGGCTCTCGAATCTCATCAACAATTCTAGCCCTTCAGCCTATCCTATACAACACAGTTTTAATTACCAGCCAGTTAACAATGCTTTTTCTATTAAGAAAATGTAAAACGTAATATCTTGATCAATGGCTACCTGTGTAAATGATTCAAAGGATGCATGATCCACACATTTGAATAAATATTGTTAAGATTTGAAGACAAAGCCTCCAATGTATTTAGTTTTACATCTTTTTGAAATGGGAAGGGCTATTTGGTTTTGAAGAAAGAAACATTTGCATCAATAAAAAGTAAAATTGCATTATATTGAAATTTAAGGAAGTCAATGAAAAAATTATGAAGAAGTCTCTCAATTACCATAAGTTTAAAATATTGTGGTATTGTATTTAATGAAATATCTCTATATATTTATAAGCTAACTAGGTGCACTATGATTAAAATAACTATCTGTGCTATGCTTGTTTTTAATTTTCTCGTGGGGCATGGGGTGTCACTGCTGGTCAGCTTTATAGCCTAACTCTAGTTGCTTTTGAGAAGATGGTGGTGAACTGCCTTCTTCAACTGCTGCAATGCTATAGGTAGATCCACTATGTTGTTATGGAGGAATTTTGACCCAGCAAAAGTGAGGAAACAGCAATATATTTCAAGTCAGGATGGTGAGTAGATTGGAGGAGAACTTGCAGGTAGTGGTATTCACATGAATCTGCTGCTCTTGTCCTTCTAATTGGTTATGGATTTGAATGTACTGTCTAAGGATCTTGAGAGAATTTCTGCAGAGTGCCTTGTAGATCATACACACTGTTGTCACAGTAATGGAGAGAGGGTTAGTGGATCTGGTCCCAATCAAGCAGGCTGCTTTGTCCTGGATGGTGTCAAGCTTCTTGAGTGTTGGAGCAGCACCCCCTTTGGCAATTGGACAGTATGATATCACATTCCTAACAAGTGCCTTGTGGACAGGCTTTGAGGAGTCAGGATGTCAGTTACTTGTTGCAGTGTTCCTAAGTTCTGACCTGCTCTTGTAGCCATTGTATTTATATGGTGAGTCCAGTTTGAGTTTCTGGTCAATGATAACCCCACGAATGTAGATAGTGGGGGATTTAGTGATGGTAACACCACTGAATGGCCGTGGTTATAATGTCTCTTATTGGAGATAGCTTTAACCTATCCATTGTGTGGCGGGAATATTAAATGCCACTTGTCAGCCCAAGCCTGGCTATTGACCAGATCTTGTTGCATTTGAACATGGACTGCTTCAGTATCTGAAGAGCTGTGAATGGTGTTGAACATTGCACCATCACTGGCAAACATCTTCACTTCTGACCTTATGATGGAGGGAAGATCATTGATGAAGCAGCTGAGAATAGTTCAGCCTAGGATATTAGTCGAGACTGTGTTGCTGGAAAAGCACAGCAGGTCAGGCAATATCCGAGGAGCAGAAGAATCAACATTTCTGGATTCCTGATGAAGGGCTTATGTCTGAAACATTGATTCTTCTGCTCCTTGGATGCTGCCTGAGCTGCTGTGCTTTTCCAGCAACACACTCTCGACTCTGATCTCCAGCATCTGCAGTCGTCACTTTAACCTAAGTTATTACCCTGAAGAACTCCTGCAGAGATATCCTGGACCTGAGGTGACTGACCTCCAACAACTACAACCTTTTGACATAGGTCAGACATGACTCCTTTGGGCAAAAGGTTTGCCCCTTGATTCCCTTGAATTCCTGTCTTCCTTGGTCTTCTTGTTGCTGGACTCAGTCGAATATGGCTTTGATGTCAAGGGCTGTCACTCTGACATCATCTCTGGAATTCAGTTCTTTTGTCCATATTTGAACCCAGGCTGTAATGAGGTCAAGAGCTGAGTGGCCCTGGCAGAACACAAACTGGGCGTCAGTCGTCTGATGGAGCATAAATTAGCTGGGTTGGATTTGTCCTGGTTTTTGTGTCCAGGGCAAACCTGGGCATTTTTCCATATGCTAGGGTTACAACTGTATTGGAACAGCTTGGCTAGGGAAGTGGCAAGTACAATTATAGGGTCTAATTACTGGAACATTGTCAGATTCAAAAAAAAACTGCAGATGCTGGAATTCAAAGTAGACAAGCAGTAGGCTGGAAGCATATAGCAAGCCAGGCAGCAACAGGGGGTGGAGAAGTCAACATTTCGGGAATAACCCTTGTTCAGGATTGGGGGTGAGTGTAAGGGGAACTGCAGATGTTGGGGAGAGCTGGGCAATGGGGTGATGAGGTAGGGATAGATATACACAGGTAGAGGGTATGACCAGGTTAGTTGATGGGAGGAATGAATCCGGTTGGTAACTGTAAGGAAGGGTCCACCAGAGGAATAGAAGGGAGATGGAGTGGCTGGGAAGGGAGTTGGGGAATGGAAAAGGAGGTTATTTGAAATTGGAGAACTCAGTTTTGCATACGCCAAAACATTGTATGATTTCAAGAAAGATTTGGATATAGAACTTAGAGGTAAAGCGATCAAGGTTATGGGGGAAAAGCAGGAACAGGTTATTGAATTAGTTAATCAGTGATGACCATAATGAAGAGTGGAGCAGACTTGAATGGCTGAATAGCCTACACCTACTTCTATTTTCTATCTTTCTATGAAAGTATCCCAAAAGGATATGGCTGTGACTATCGACTCAATCACTTTGCAAACAGCCAAATAATGCAAACAGGATTTTAAATATTTTTTCCTATATCAGCTACTTTATGAGAATCTACACCTCCTAGGAATGCAGCAGACTTAGCTTTTATGTGAATTACATGTTCACATTCTCAAAATGTTGAAGCATTAACCTGTGGCCACCAAATTTCATGAAGTATCACAGTGTGTGTTTCATCTCCGCTTTTCAGGTAGATTAGATTAGATTCCCTACAGTATGGAAACAGGCCATTTGGCCCAAAACGTCCACACCAACCCTCCGAAGAGTAACCCACCCAGACCCATTCCCCTACCCTATATTTACCCCTGACTAATGCACTTAACACTATGGACAATTAAGCATTACCAATTCACCTGACCTGCCCATCTTTGGATTATGAGTGGAAACCGGAGCACTCGGAGGAAACCCATGCAGACACAGGGAGAATGCGCAAACTCCATACAGACAGTTGCATGAGGCAGGAATCAAACCTGGGTCCCTTGCACTGTGAGGCTGCAGTGCTAACCACTGAGCCACTGTGCCACCCATTCTTGTATACAACAGCTTACATGAACTTACACTACCAATGGGTTTTGGTTAAGTGAGTAAAAAAAATTGAGAAATTCCACTTCAGTTTATTCAGAACTTTGGTCATATGCCAACAGGAGTATTACACTCACGTAGGACACTGGAACACAAGAAGATATTTTCAATTTGGAAGCAATACAATGCAGATTCAACAGATTAATACCAGAGATTTAAAGATTTTGCCAGAGCGAGCATTTTGCAAGAGCGGCGAGGAGAGAAGGAGTGGTGAAGCAAGGGCTGCTGGGAAGAGTGAGTTTTCCCACATTAAAAGGGACTTACCTCGGGAGTCGGGCCTCCATTTGCCGAGAGGTGCGAGGGAGGAGCGAAGGATTTCTGGAAAGTCATATATTTGTGTGGTTGTGTTACCTGAAACACTACTCGGGTAGTGTCTCCCACTCATCCTCCTACTCTAACCAAAAAAAAGTTCTGTGCTCCAGATTGGTAAGGTAATGAGTTTATTTTTTATTCCTTATTTTTTCAACAGTCTCTTTGGGAATTTAGAATAGTGGGAATGGAGGTTAGGGCAGTTGAATGTTCCTCCTGCAGAATGTGGGAGGTAAGGGTCACCACTAGTGTCCCTACTGACTACATCTGCGGGAAGTGCACCCAACTCCAGCTCCTCAAAAACTGCGTTAAGGAGCTGGAGCTGGATGAACTTCGGATCATTTGGGAGGCAGAGGGG
>NC_057711.1:44313329-44314579 GCF_004010195.1 Chiloscyllium plagiosum
AGAGAGATGGGGATTTAAGGCAGAAATTCAGGGAGCTAGGATGGAAGCTTAGAGCTCGGATGAACAGAGTTGTTGAGTTTGTTTTGTTGTCAGGTAGTGCCACGTGCTAGTGAGACGAGGAATAGGGAGAGAGAGGAGTTGAACACATGGCTACAGGGATGGTGCAGGAGGGAGGGTTTTAGATTCTTGGATAATTGGGGCTCTTTCTGGGGTAGGTGGGACCTCTACAAGCAAGATGGTCTTCATCTGAACCAGAGGGGTACCAATATCCTGGGGGGGGAAATTCGCTAAGGCGATTGGCGTGGGTTTAAACTAACCCAGCATGGGGATGGGAACCAAAATTATAGTTCGAGTATAGAAAAGGTTGAGAGTAGGGAGGTCCAAAATCAAGTTTCATGGACGCAAGATGGCACCGGCAAGCAAGAAGTTGGTTTGAAGTGTGTCTACTTCAACACCAGGAGATTCTGGAATAACGTGGGTGAACTGGCAGCATGGGTTGGTACCTGGGACTTCGATGTTGTGGCCATTTCGGAGATATGGATAGAGAATGGTTGTTGCAGGTTCCAGGATTTAGATGTTCAGTAAGAACAGAGAAGATGGTAAAAGAGGGGGAGGTGTGGCATTGTTGGTCAAGGACAGTACTGCAGTTGCAGAAAGGATGTTTGGGGACTTGTCAACTGAGGTAGTATGGGCTGAGGTTAGAAATAGGAAAGGAGAGGTCACCCTGTTGGGAGTTTTCTATAGGCCTCCGAATAGGATAGCAAAGATGATTCTCGATAGGAGTGAGACAGACAGGATAGTTGTCATGGGGGATACTATAGATGGGTCAGTTTTTGTCCAGTGTGTGCAGGAGGGCTTCCTGACACAGTATGTAGACAGGCCAACAAGGGGAGAAAAGCCACATTAGGTTTGGTACTGGGTAATGAGCCCGGCCAGGTGTTAGACTTGGAAGTAGGTGAGCACTTTGGTGATAGCGATCACAATTCTGTTATGTTTACTTTAGTGATAGAAAGGGATAGGTGTATACCACTGGGCAAGAGTTACAGCTAGGGGGAAGGCAATTACGATGCGATTAGGCAAGATTTAGGAAGCATATGATGGGAAGGAAACTGCAGGGGATGGGCACATTAGAAATGTGGAGCTTATTCAAGGAAAAGTTCCTGAGTGTCCTAGATAAGTATGTACCTGTCAGGCAGGGAAGAATCTGTAGAGCGCGGGAGCCATGGTTTACAAAGGAAGTGGAATCTCTG
>NC_057711.1:44315268-44326434 GCF_004010195.1 Chiloscyllium plagiosum
AGCACTAAATGAATATTTTTTGACAGTATTCACTCTAGAAAATGACAATGTTGTCGAGGAGAATACTGAGATACAGGCTACTGGACTAGGTGGGATTGAGGTTCACAAGGAAGAGGTATTAGAGATCCTGCAGAGTGTGAAAATAGTACTATAGATGGGTCAGTTTTTGTCCAGTGTGTGCCGGAGGGCTTCCTGACACAGTATGTAGACAGGTCAACAAGGGGAGAAAAGCCACATTAGATTTGATACTGGGTAATGAGCCCCGCCAGGTGTTAGACTTGGAAGTAGGTGAGCACTTTGGTGATCCCCTGGGCCGGATGGGATTTATCCTAGGATCCTCTGGGAAGCCAGGGAAGAGATTGCTGAGCCTTTGACATTGATCTTGAAATCGTCATTGTCTACAGGAATAGTGCCAGAAGACTAGAGGATAGCAAATGTGGTTCCCCTATTCAAGAAGTGGAGTAGAGACAACCCAGGTAATTATAGACCAGTGAGCCTTACTTCAGTTGTTGGTAAAGTGTTGGAAAAGGTTATAAGAGATAGGATTTATAATCATCTAGAAAATAATAATTTGATTAGGGTTAGTCAGCACGGTTTTGTGAAAGGTAGGTTGTGTCTCACAAACGTTATTGAGTTCTTTGAGAAGGTGACCAAACAGGTAGATGAGAGTAAACCAGTTGATGTGGTGTATATGGATTACAGCAAGGCACTCGATAAGGTTCCCCACAGTAGGCTATTGTACAAAATGCAGAGGAATGGGATTGTGGGAGATATTATAGCAGTTTGGATCAGTAATTGGCTTGCTAAAAGAAGACAAAGGGTGGTGGTTGATGAGACATGTTCATCCTGGAGTCCAGTTACCAGTGGTGTACCGCAAGGGTTGGTGTTGGGTCCACTGCTGTTCATCATTTTTACAAACAACCTGGATGAGAGGGTAGAAGGGTGGGTTAGTAAATTTGCAGACGACTCTCAGGTCGGTGGAGTTGTGGATAGTGAAGAAGGATGTTGTAGGTTACAGAAAGACATAGATAAGCTGCAGAGCTGGGCTGAGAGATGGCAAATGGAGTTTAATGCGGACAAGGGTGATTTTGGTCAGAGTAACCGGAATGCAAAGTACTGGGCTAATGGTAAGATTCTTGGTAGTGTAGATGAGCAGAGAGATCTCGGTGTCCAGGTGCACAGATCCTTGAAAGTTGCCACCCAGGTTGACAGGTTCGTTAAGAAGGCAAACAGTGTTTTAGCTTTTATTAGTAGAGGGATTGAGTTCCGGAACAATGAGGTTTTTTTTTAGATTAGGTTACATTACAGTGTGGAAACAGGCCCTTCGGCCCAACAAGTCCACACCGACCCGCCGAAGCGCAACCCACCCATACCCCTACATTTACCCCTTACCCAACACTACGTGCAATTTATCATGGCCAATTCACCTGACCTGCACATCTTTGGACTGTGGGAGGAAACCGGAGTACCCGGAGGAAACCCACGCAGACACGGGGAGAACGTGCAAACTCCACACAGTCAGTCGCTTGAGGTGGGAATTGAACCCGGGTCTCCAGTGCTGTGAGGCAGCAGTGCTAACCACTGTGCCACCGTGCCGCCCACTAAGCTATAGCTGTACAAAACTCTGGTGTGGCCACACTTGGAGTATTGTGTACAGTTCTGGTCACTGCATTATAAGAAGGATGTGGAAGCTTTGGAAAGGATGCAGAGGAGATTTACTAGGAAGTTGCCTGGTTTGGAGGGAAGGACTTACGAGGAAAGGCTGAGGGACTTGAGGCTGTTTTCGTTGGAGAGAAGAACGTTGAGAAGTGACTTAATAGAGACATATAAGATAATCAGAGGGTTAGATAGGGTGGACAGGGAGAGCCTTTTTCCAAGTATGGTGACGGCGAGCATGAGGGGGCATAGCTTTAAATTAAGGTGTGATAGATATAGGACAGATGTCAGAGGTAGTTTCTTTACTCAGAGAGTAGTAAGGGTATGGAATGCTTTGCCTGCAACGGTAGTAGATTTGCCAACTTTAAGTGCATTTAAGTCATCATTGGACAAGAATATGGACATACATGGAATAGTGTAGGTTAGATGGGCTTCAGATTGGTATGACTGGTTGGTGCAACATCGAGGGCCGAAGGGTCTGCACTATGCTGTAGTGTTCACTGTTCTGTGATTAAATTATGTGGGTATAGGCCTAGTTTGCATTGCTTTCAATGTAGATGGTTGAGGGTGATCCAATGGAGATATTTAAAATGATTAATGAAAATCAACAAAATTAGATACAATGAAAGTATTCCTTCTGGTGGGAAAATTCAACAAGAATGTGTAACTTTTTAAATAAGAACAAGTCCATTTCGGAGTGAAATCAGACATAACTTTTTTTTTGCACTATGTCTGGTGAAAATATAGATGAGGATTCAATTGAAGTTTTCAACAGATTGTTGCTCTAGGTAAGATAGATAAAACAATATGAATCTAGTTGTGCAAATGGAATTGAGGTATAGGTCAAATCTAAGCATCTTATTCCTCCTCATGTGTTCCAACAGGAAATATTGCATTGACTTTTGTTTCTCACTATGTGTCATCATGTTTATATGGCTGTGTGTACGGAATGAAAACCAAGGATAATAATTAGAATTTGTATTTTTCTCAAGGAAGAAACTGTTCACAACTCTAAGGAGAAAGTGATGCAACAGTTGCTCCACCCTGAACTAAACCATTGTAATCTGACCTTGCATGAGGAAGTTTTTAAAATTGTAAAGCATGTTTAAGACAAGGAAGAAAGAAAACATTGATAGTTGTTGGTTTATGAATTTCTGCTTCTTTTAACCTTATTGTACCCTGTATTAATGGTCAGCCACCAAATCAATAAGTATTCATATCACTCTTAATGAATCCATTGCAATTGTTTATCCTTCTCTAGTCTTGCCTGTGAAAAACCAAATTATTTGTATTACATCTGACTCTACTAGTTCTTCACCCCACACAATGTCACTCCCTCAAATCTTCATAGTATCAGATACCAACCAGAGAGAACAGTGAATGCTGATCTGCAGTTAAACTGGGATAGCTGCTGATGACATCAGAAGGAAGGTGACATTATCTGAAGGATCAAGTAGCCTCTCAAATGAAGAGCCTATAGATCTGCAATTAACCTTTTAAGATTTAACATTCTGCATTTTCTTTCGATCCAAGTAAAGGTCATTTTTCTATGTCATATTAGGAGAATAGGCTCAGGATGGGCTTCTGTCTTTGCAAAGGTCCCCTTCAGCCCCCACCCAGAAAACTGCAACCTATGAGAAATGGGATGGAATGCCAACATGTCCCAGTTCAGTTTAAGAGTGGACTATTAGTTTATTCACTTTCTTTCGGAACTTGCTACTGGCATTTACATAAAAGTTGTGTACAATTTTGACTCTGCTGAAGAGTCACATTTAATATCACTCTTTCCTATGGACAATTGACACCCTAAGCCACAATCAATCCCCATTGGTCCCTTTTGGGGGGGCTGCACTAGGCTAAATCCCCACTCTTGAGGAAGCTGTTAAATATTTCCACTTGTTATAACAACCAACATGTGTTAACCTCTTTGAAGTTGAAATGACAGAAATACACATCAAAGTGAGTTTCATCCTGTACCTGTCACTGGATTAATGAGGGAATGGCAAGAGTCCCAATCTTATAAAACCAAATAGGCTGGAACCTGACATAACTTGATCCCAGCTTAATTTCCATTTCTTTGTCACACATTTATTGAAGATTTATATGAATGCACTTGAAGATCCAACAATTCCACATTCAGAGTTTTACTAACAAATTCAGATAAGTATATTGGAAGGATGTTGTGAAACTTGAAAGGGTTCAGAAAAAATTTGTAAGGATTTGCCGGGGTTAGATGAATTGAGAGGGAGAGGCTGCATAGGCTGGGGCTGTTTTCCCTGGAGCGTCAGAGGCTGAGGGGTGACCTTATAGAGGTTTATAACATCATGAGGTGTGTGGAAAGGGTAAATAGACAAAGTCTTTTTCCTGGGGTGGAGGAGTCCAAAACTAGAAGGCATAGGTTTAGGGTGAGAGGGGAAAGATATAAAAGAGACCTAAGGGGCAACTTCTTCACACATAGGGTGGTGTGTGTATGGATTGAGCTGCCAGAGGAAGTGGTGGAGGCTGGTAAAATTGCAACATTTAAAAGGCATCTGAATGAGTATATGAGTAGGAAGGGTTTAGAGGGATATGGGCCAAGTGCTGGTAAATGGGACTAGATTAGGTTGGGATATCTGGTCAACATGGACGAGTTGGACCAAAGGGTTTGTTTCCGTGCTGTACACCTCTATGACTTTAATTATATTAGCTGTCATTTGATAGGATGGAACTTGAGTATTGCTTCATTAAGACACATTTTATCAAAGCTTTTCTTCTTGATCTCATCAGGACAATTCTCAAGAAATACCAATATAAAAAGAAACAACATTTTACACTCTATGACCACAGCATGCTGTTTGGTTGGCAGGTTCTGATTGGTAGAGATATTGTCATGGACAAAGCACTAGTTAGATGATGATTGTAGAGGGCATTAATTGAATTTCACTCGAGGACATAAAAAGAAACAAATATCAAAACAGTCATGTAGTTGATATAGCCAATGTTTAACTCTATAAATACCAAAGAGACTGAGTAAGAGTTGTCTCCAGTGCTTCAGAAAGTGTCCTGAATTATAACAATAGATCATTGTCTATACATCTAGGGTTAAGGCTAAAAGGAAGTGTAAGCCCTCCACCTTTGGTTCAACCTCACTTTCCTGGTGACATCTATCCTTTACTCCAATGATTCCTCCAAATAACATAAATGTAAAGGAATTTTTCCATAAAATATCACTGATATAAACTTAAATGACAAGAACTGAAATTTAAGTATGAAAACTGGCAGAAATTATCTGCAAATCAATTGCAGTCAAAATAAATGTTCATATTTTAAAACTCAAGAATTTATCTGTTACATAGAATCCAAAAATTAAGTTAAACTGGTAGCTATACTTTGAATATTAACTTCCTTTCAGAGTTAACATGGCAATCTAGAATTCCTGTTTGATGTGGGTGCTTAGATATGTTAGATGTCTAGTGCAAATGCCAGAAATTTAACATTTTAATCAACCTTTTATCCACTTTCAATGTTTATAGTTTAGCAGAATATATTGGAATTCACAAAGTGGTCACAGATCCTGAGAGTTTTCCAGACCTCCATATCAGGCAATACCATTAACAGTCACAATATAAACAAAAAATAGTAAGGAACTGAAACATTTGATGTTCAAAGTGCGCAAGTTGGTATGAGTTGTTTTTTCTTGTAATTGCTATTGTGATGATATCATGGCTTTAAGAAGTGTATCTTGTCCTGTTTTTTTTTTAAGTGAGGTTTTAAGGCTAAGGTGCCATGCAATCTACCGCAGCCACTAGACTAAATAGCCTAACAGACCTTGGGCTTTTCTGATACAAGTTGGAACAATGAAGAAAGCCTGAATGGGTGTAGTCAAGCTCCCACAGAACCAAGAGCTTTCAGCTTTTAGCAGTTGCTGTTGGGGTCTTGAAGATGTGGAAGCTATGTTTCCTTCTCTCAGATTTAGCCAAAAGCTGGGGATTGTTTTCCTGATATTGGAGTGACATGTGAGACAATCTGTTTTCTGAATTTACCTTTTGCCAACAGTGTGTTTTGTGGGATGTTACTATATTGGAACAGTTTATTCATAATAATTATTGGACCTATGGTTTTGTTAAGTTTTCCAATTCCTTATTTCTTTTGTTGTATTTTAGCTATAGCAGATTAATAAATTGTGTTTTGTTTAAATCCGGTAGTTTGGCTAATCAAATTGCATCTGGAATGCAACACCTTACATTTAACTCCAAAATAAGCAAAAGTTAGGGTCTAGACTATCCTCTGCATATTTTGAGGGGGTTTGATCTGGTCTATAACACAATCAAGTCCAGATTCCACGAAAACATTAGAAGTAGTATCTCTGCCATCTTAATTTACTTATTTTGTTTTTCACAAAAAGAGACGGAATTGCAGTTACTTCATGCTAAATAGGTAAAATATTGTCATTATTTGACCTTAGCAAATTGCTATTTGTTTCTGTTGCACTGCACCAGATTGTGCTCCAAAGGTTTGTGTGATTTCAAATAAACCTGCTAGACTATAACTGGTTTTTGCGTTTTTTGACGTTCTGTGACAGTGAAAATAGTTGCTGACAGACTCACCTATTGAAACTATTTTACAAATTTTTAGTGCGTATGTGTTTAACTTTATAGCATTTCATCTGTATGTGCAGTAACTGTATACCAAATTACTGGATCATTCAACAATGACATATTATGATAATATAAATTTAAAAATTCCAATGCAGGGGTATATTCCTGGCATAAATCTTGTGAGTGAGAGAGAGGTAATCATTCTTTTGAACATTCACCAGGTCTCTGCTCCAAATAGATGGAATAACGTTTCTCACTCTATCTTCACCACTGTCTTGATAAGAATGCAAAATGGTTCTTTATTCATGTGCATGAATTTATATGAGTGAATAACTATTCAGCCATCAGTTTCTGAATTTGACATGGAAGTATGAGTGTTAAATCCTTCCATTCAAGGGAATTGTAAAATGCAAACATAATTCCTCACACATGGAAAAAAGGAAAGTTTTAATGGGTGAGCAACTTTGTCAGTAGAATTGGCCACTAAATGTAGGATTCAATTTAAAATTGTCCCAAATAGAGTTTGTAATGCTTGAACAGTAAAATAGTGAAAAACAAAACACACACCAAACAAAAGCAATTGGCTGTTTGGATTCATCAATTAATATACTTGCCACCTACAAGCTCCAGCACAACAACATGGCAATTTTCTTTTCCATGTCTCCACAATATTTCTATTCAAGCTTCTTGTGATCACCATTTTAGCTTTTCATGCTGCTCCATAAGCAATCATTTTAGAAAACACATTTTATCACAAAACCAAGTCTGGCAAGTACTCAATCATAACAAAAACATGTAGGACTTTTGACCTATCTTCCACATTTATTCTTAAATGTGATTCAAACAGCAGATACAGAGTGCAAACCAATCAAGGAGGACCTGACCGACATTGAAGAGCTCAGTTACTCTTACAGGATGTTTTAAAGCAGAAAATCCGGATTACATAAAGGATGCAAAATCACTAAATAGAGATAGGAACAAGTATTAGATAAATTTACAACATTATAGCATTTTTCCCAAAGACATATTTTATTAATTATTAGGTCATTTCCAATATTGAAATAAAAATATTTAACACATTAATATCACCAGTTGATGATTTTATGTATATTATAGAAGTATTGATTTTATTCCTGACAATACAGATAAAATAATTAAATTGCTTACTATAAAAATAAGCAGAACTGTAATTCATTGATGGTGCAGAATGATTTCAGCATAAATAAACTCTTATTTATAAAATAATAGGTACTACAAACTCAACCATCTGCAATCATTTCTCAATATGCCATTTTCTAAAACTTATCTCTTTCCCAAAGCCCTGCACTTAATGGAATCTTGGTATTGATAACATATGCAACTTAGATCTACTCTCGATAGTTCCTTTATTATGCCTGGACACAACAGCAGCAGGATATGCCCTAAAAGCTTACATTGCTCCGCAAGATTGTTGAACCATATTTGCTTTTTAAGTACCCCTCTTGTGGGTAAATTACTCAATGGAAACAGCTAACCTTTGTATATATGTGAGAGTTTCCAAACAGAAAAAATTTCATCACCGCTATTATACCAGATCGTTAGCCACTTTGCATTTGATTTTGTAATTAGCACAGAAAGCACCTACAAGCTTGTACAATGGTTCATGTTAATATGTGCACAACAGCATTATGACATACTTGTGCAGATTTTGTTCATTGTTTTTACCTAATCCATGTCAGTAAATAAATGTGAGGCGCTGTATTTTGGGAAAACAAATCTTAGCAGGACGTATACACTTAATGGTAAGGTCCTAGGGAGTGTTGCTGAACAAAGAGATCTTGGCATGTAGGTTCATAGCTCCTTGAAAGTGGAGTCGCAGGTAGATAGTATAGTAAAGCATGTGTTTGGTATGCTTTCCTTTATTGGTCAGAGTATTGAGTATAGGAGTTGGGTGGTCATGTTGTGGCTGTATGGGACATTGGTTAGGCCACTTTTGGAATATTGCGGACAATTCTGGTCTCCTTCCTATTGGAAAGATGTTGTGAAACTTGAAAGAGTTCAGAAAAGATTGACAAGGATGTTACCATGGTTGGAGGATTTGAGTTATAGGGAGAGGTTGAATAGGCTGGGGCTGTTTTCCCTGGAGCATCAGAGGCTGAGGTGTAACCTTATAGAGGTTTACAAAATCATGAGGGGCATGGATAGGATAAATAGACAAGCCTCTTCCCTGGGGTGGGGGAACCAGAACTAGAGCGCATAGGTTTAGGGTGAGAAAGGAAAGATATAAAAGAGACCTAAGGGGGAGACCTAAAGGGCAATTTTTTTCATGCAAAGGGTGATACATGTATGAGCTGCCAGAGGAAGTGGTGGGGGCTAGTACAACTGGGCAACATTTAAAAGGCATCTGGATGGGTATATGAATAGGAAGGGTTTGGAGGGATATGGGCCAGGTGCTGGCAGGTGGGACTAGATTGGGTTGGGATATCTGGTCGTCATGGATGAATTGGACTGAAGGGTCTGTTTCCGTGCTGTACATCTCTATGACTCTAATGAGTGAGAATATTGGCATGGACCTATGAAGTGTTGTCCTCCTTTCATAGATGGCCTCTGAGAATTTCCATCTAATTTGGGGCGGCACGGTGGCATAGTGGTTAGCACTGCTGCCTCACAGCGCCAGAGACCCGGGTTCAATTCCCTCCTCAGGCGACTGACTGTGTGGAGTTTGCACGTTCTCCCCGTGTCTGCGTGGGTTTCCTCCGGGTGCTCCGGTTTCCTCCCACAGTCCAAAGATGTGCAGGGTCAGGTGAATTGGCCATACTAAATTGCCCGTAGTGTTAGGTAAGGGGTAAATGTAGGGTTATGGGTGGGTTTCGCTTCGGCGGGTCGGTGTGGACTTGTTGGGCCGAAGGGCCTGTTTCCACACTGTAATCTAATCTGTAATCTGTAATTTTGGAAAACTATCTTCCTTAGTAGAATTAGATTTCTTTCAGTATTAAGACCCTGATATCTCTAATTGCTGTGAGATTCCAAACTGGAGGCTGTTACTGATACGTTTGTAGGTCAATTCATAATCTTTTGTCATTTCTGAAACATTGTTTATTTTATGACCTTTACATTATTGCAGGTGGAATCCTCTCCTCAAAGGAACACGACTGTTATTTTTTTCTCTACCAGAATAATTTTCTTAGGGATCTCAAAGCCCTGGAGAAAGTGAGGACTTGCAGATGCTGGAGATCAGAGCTGAAAATGTGTTGCTGGAAAAGCGCAGCAGGTCAGGCAGCATCCAAGGAGCAGGAGAATCGCGTTTCGGGCAACTTCGAGCCTTTCCTCAGGAATGAGGAAAGTGTGCCAAGCAGGCTAAGATAAAAGATAGGAAGGAGGGACTTGGGGGAGGGGCGTTGGAAATGCGATAGGAAGAAGGAGGTTAAGGTGAGGGTGATAGGCCGGACGGGGGGTGGGGGTGGAGAGGTCAAGAAGAAGATTGCAGGTTAGGAAGGTGGTGCTGAGTTCGAGGGTTGGGACTGAGACAAGGTGAGGGAGGGGAAATGAGCAAACTGGAGAAATCTGAGTTCATCCCTTGTGGTTGGAGGGCTCCTAGGCAGAAGATGAGGCGCTCTTCCTCCAGCCGTCGTGTTGCTATGTTCTGGTGGGGGCAGAGAGGTCAGGAAGAAGATTGCAGGTTAGGAAGGCGGTGCTGAGTTTGAGGAATTTGACTGAGACAAGGTGGGGGGAGGGGAAATGGGAAACAGGAGAAATCTGAGTTCATCCCTTGTGGACGGAGGGTTCCTAGGCGGAAGATGAGGCGCTCTTCCTCCAACCGTCGTGTTGCAATGGTCTGGCGATGGAGAAGTCCAAGGACCTGCATGTCCTTGGTGGAGTGAGAGGGGGAGTTGAACTGTTGAGCCACGGGGTGGTTGGGCTGGTTGTTCTCTGAAACGTTCCGCAAGTAGGCGGCCTGTCTCCCCAATATAGAGGAGGCCACATCGGGTGCAGTGGATGCAATAAATGATGTGTGTGGAGGTGCAGGTGAATTTGTGGCGGATTAGGAAGGATCCCTTGGAGGGAAGTCAGTGGAAGGTTCCGGGAGTGGAGGTTGGGTTGGTGGGGGGTGTGGACCTGACAAGGGTGTCACGGAGGGAGTGGTATTTTCGGAACGCCGATAGGGGAGGGTAGGGAAATATATCCCTGGTGGTGGGGTCCATTGGGAGATGGCAGAAATGACGACGGATAATACGCTGTATATGGAGTTTGGTGGGGTGGTAGGTGAGGACCAGTGGGGTTCTGTCCTGGTGGCGATTGGAGGGCAGTGCTCCAGGGTGGAGGAGGGGGAAGTGGAGGAGATTCGGTGGAGAGCATCGTCGATCACGTCTGGGGGGAAATTGCAGTCTTTCAAGAAGGAGGCCATCTGTGTTGTACGGTATTGGAACTGATCCCTCGTCAGGTAAGATAACTCCCTCCGTGACTCCCTTGTCAGGTCCACACCCCCCACCAACCCAACCTCCACTCCCGGAACCTTCCCCTGACTTCCCTCCAAGGGATCCTTCCTAATCCGCCACAAATTCACCTGCACCTCCACACACATCATTTATTGCATCCACTGCACCCGATGTGGCCTCCTCTAAATTGGGGAGACAGGCCGCCTACTTGCGGAACGTTTCAGAGAACACCTCTGGGACACCAGACCAACTAACCCAACCACCCCGTGGCTCAACACTTCAACTCCCCCTCCCACTCCACCAAGGACAAGCAAGTCCTTGGACTCCTCCATCGCCAGACCATAGCAACACGACGGTTGGAGGAAGAGCGCCTCGTCTTCTGCCTAGGAACCCTCCAACCACAAGGGATGAACTCAGATTCTCCTGTTTCCCCATTTCCCCTCCCCCCACCTTGTCTCAGTCAAATCCCTCGAACTCAGCACCGCCTTCCTAACCTGCAATCTTCTTCCTGACCTCTC
>NC_057711.1:44326487-44368969 GCF_004010195.1 Chiloscyllium plagiosum
TATCACCCTCACCTTAACCTCCTTCCACCTATCACATTTCCAACACTCCTCCCCCTAGTCTCTCTTCCCTACCTTTTATCTTAGCCTGCTTGGCACACTTTCCTCATTCCTGAAGAAGGGCTTATGCCCGAAACGTTGATTCTCCTGCTCCTTGGATGCTGCCTGACCTGCTGCGCTTTTCCAGCAACACACTTTCAGATCTCTCAGCCTTGCTCAACCTTTATTGTTCTATGTTTTTCCCTCTGGGAAATTCTACAAGGATATGACAGTTATCTTTACAAATTCCAAAATTTGTCTTTAGAGGTACCAACTCAACAGCATGAGAACAGCAATTTTTACTTTGTTACAGTCAGCTGGGTGCTACTGAGTCAACTACACTTCCAAAGCATTTCCCATGAACACATTATAAAGGCACAGTCCTATCTTCTTCAGGCCATTTTAGTTTTTTGACAACTTCCTTAAATGACACAAAGTGCATTTCTACACTTTCCCACCAAATTTAAGCACTAAACAAATACTCCTCCTCAAATCAGAAGTTTGAGTAGTGGGTGCTGGCTTATCCTCACTGTTCCCTTCCAATGCCTGGGCTTTAAGCTTTATTCTTTCAGATTCTGATGGTCTTTCTCATTATGCCATTCTTCTCTTTTTAGTTTTACTTTTTCCAAGATTAATTTATATTTCTGCATTGTTCTTTCTCCTTCCGATTCATTTTTTTTCTATTTCTCTTTCAAACTTGCATTTCCTCAAATTTGAATTGTCTCAACTCCCAATTTCTTGTTAATGTAATTTTAGGTAATTCCATTTAACCCCCCATTTCCTCCTTAAGCTTCAATGCTGAGCCAATTCTTCAACAATCTCAGCTGACAATTTCAAGTTGACTCCTAATTCCACTGTTACTCCCTTCAAATTGTCCTTTTATCAATTGTCACACCACATCATCATGGCACATCTCTAACTCATTTGTAATATAGTTCAGCCTGTCCACACTGCACCTCAGGGCTTACTGACACCATACATTGCAATGCTGCTGGCAGATTGCTTTGTTACCCATTTTGTGCATCACAGCAGAGTGCACCGCAGGGGTCTTTGCTTCCTCTCAGCACAGACACTATCACTAGTTTCCATACATATAAAGAAGGACAGACTTTGACTGGGATAACACACACATCCAAGGACAGGTGAAACAAAGATACACACAAGAATTCTTAGAGGCAGGGCATTCTAACCAGAACTCCATCAATAAACACATCGACTTAGATCCCACCTACCTTCCCTTGAAGAAAAAGAACTGGAAATGACATCACCCACGTTAAAAAACCAAGACCTGTAAATAAAGAGGCAGGAATTACCACCAGCACTTCACTGGAAACTCTCACTGATGATGTTAACTCATCATGGTGATGGAACATCTGAAAATAAACCTTCAAGCTCAACGAGCTAACTTACATATTTATCATCAACCCGAGCTACAAATCTTCTCAAAAATCACTAACACTTTGAATTTACTTCATACCTCTGCCTTGCACTTTGCACATTTTTGTCCCATTCAGGACTTACAGACTTTATAGGCTTACAAAGTCGGACACAATCTCTTAGGTTTGTCAAAAGTAATCAGTCAAAACGACGTCGGGCATGTTTCTATATGATGCTGCGCTACATCATTCTCACATCTGCAGCAGGTGCCACCAAGTTACACAGCAAACACACTGCATTTGCTTCAGTTGAATGTTTGAAAAATTAAAGTGAATGGTACTCTGTCAAGTCTTGGAGACCACCATCAGTCAGTGGACACCAACACAGTATATCAAGATTCGGAGATGCCGGTGTTGGACTGGGGTGTACAAAGTTAAAAATCACACAACACCAGGTTATAGTCCAACAGGTTTAATTGGAAGCACACTAGCTTTCGGAGCGACGCTCCTTCATCAGGTGATTGTCTGACAATCACCTGATGAAGGAGCGTCGCTCCGAAAGCTAGTGTGCTTCCAATTAAACCTGTTGGACTATAATCTGGTGTTGTGTGATTTTTTACACAGTATATCAAGAGCATCATTCAAGCTCAGCCCAGGCAATTGGATATTGTTGGTCGATCATTTTGGGCGTTCAGGGTCTGAAGTTCATATCATTATGTGGAGGTGTCAGAGTTGGACTGGGGTGCACAAAGTTAAAAATCACACAACACCAGGTTATAGTCCAAGGGAGTGGGCCACAGTCAGACCTGCCTGTACCGTCTGGGAATTAACAGTCAGTTTGGGAACTGAACAGAGATCAATCAGATGTTCTCAGGACCTGGGTTTGAATCTGCCATGGCAGCTTGTGGAATTTGAAGATAATTTTTTTAAAATCTGGAATTAAGAGTCTAATGGTGACCATGAAACTATTGTCAATTGTCAGAAAAACCCATTTAATTCACTAATACCCTTCAGTGAAGGAAACTATCCTTGTTGCCTGGTCTGTCCGACATGTGACTCCAGATCAACAGCAATGGGATTGATTCTTAACTGCCCTCTGGGCAATAAATGTTGGCCTGACCAGCAGTGAGCACATCCTGTGAATGAATTTAAAAAGTGCAAATTAACCATCTTCATCTTGGTAAAGCAGCGTAACTGTAGGTGACAACCTTAAACGTGACACCTGAAAGGCACAATTCACAAAGACAATCTCAACAAGGACAGAACTGAGTTCCTCTCACCATGAGTTGTAAATATTTTCAAAAGTGTTTTGTTGTGCAACACTACATTTCTTGGGTGGTGGAGGAGGGTGGCCAGGTTTCCATAATCTTACCATATTTACAATCTCCTACTGTATTCTTGCTTGTGTACATGCAGCATACATTGAATATCTAGACTATATCAAAGGTCCATGTGCAGGTATTCCCACCTATTAGAGCCCATGTTCCATTTTATGAATGACTATAGGAAACTGTCATTCGTGTCTAATGACTACTCATATCACAAAGGATCTATTCTATATCAGATATTCCCTGTGTAGGTTCATTTCAACCGTACCCAATTGATAGAACCATGAAACTAGGAGGAGTAGGTTATTTGGCCCTTTGGCTGCGTCACTCTTCAATATTAATATGGCTAATCATCCAACTCTGTACTCTGTTCTGGCTTTCTCCCCAGATACTTTGATCCCTTTAGACTTAATCTAATTCCTTCTTCTAAACATTTACATTTCTTCTAAATATCTGGAATTAAGAAGTTTAGTGATGTCCATGAAACCATCATTGTAAACATCTGTTTCACTAAAGCCTTTTAGAAAAGGCAAACTGCTGCCCTTGTTTGGTCAGACCTGTGTGTGATAGCAATATGATTGAGTGTTAACTGTCTTCTGAAATGGGCTAACGCCTCAGCCAATTGTATCAACTGCTAAAAGAAACCCTCAAAAATGGAATTAAACAGGATTGATCACCTGTTGACCCACCTTACTGACATCAAGGGGTGAATGTCAAAATTGGGGGAGCTGTCTCACAGATTAGTCAAACAACAGCCTGACATTGGGTGTAAAGTTTGATTCCATGAATATGACAATATCTCCATCATCAGCATCCCTGGGCATGTTCTTGTTCACCAGCAAGACAAGTCAGCAGAGGTGGTGCACTGTGGCACACAGTCAGAAGGGAGTCACAAAAACAAAAATTACAGCAAAATCTCAGTAGGTCTGGCAGCAACGGTGGAGGGAAATCAAAGTCAATATTTTGGGTTCAGTGCCCTTCTTCAGAACTATAGTAGATAGAAAAGAAGTTTTTTTTTATTGGAGAAGATATGGTGGGGGGCGGGGGGGGGGGGGTGTTAGAAGTAAACAATAGGTAGAGATAGAGCTCAAAGAGAGAGAAGGACAGTTGGACAGACAAAAGAATGGATAACAGTAAGCCCAGGAGAATGAATGGTTGTGAGAGGGTACTGTTCGTGGCTATTTATGGATGGTGTGTGAAATAAATTCATGACGCCGGTATCCAATCACCAAGTCATTCACACACACATAGTACATGATACTGATCCAGCTAGCTCAGAGCCTGTTCCTACAGTGACCAGAACCTCTGCCATTCCTGATGTCAGCCAGGAATTCTTGATTGGACCAGGTTAACAGCCCCAGTCAGGGAGCTCATATTTCATGATTTGGAGACCTCAGACCTCATGACGTCCACCTGGCTGCCTTCATTCCAATCAATATAATATGTAATAGCAGACCTGGTGAAAACAAGCCCTGGTGGATGGATGAACATGGGAGTAAAAACATGGGAGAAGGTGCTTCATGCCCTAAAATTGTTGAACTTGATATTAAGTCCAGAAGGCTGTAGAGTTCCCAAGTGGAAAATAAGATGCTATTCTTCCAGCTTGTGCAGAGCTTTGCTGGAGCAATGCAGCAAACCTGAGACACATATTGCCCAGGGAACAGGGTGGTGTGTGGAAGTGGCAGGCAACTGGAAGCTCAGGGTCCTTTTAGCAGACAGAACATAGGTGTTCTATGAAGCAGTTACTTGTCTGTGTTTTGCTTCCCCAGTTAAAGAAGATCACATTGTGAGCAGCAAATGCATTAGACTAGATTGTGTGAAATGCACTTAAAGTGCTGCTTCACCTGGAAGGTGTACTTGGATACTGAGGAGGGAGGAAGTGAACAGACAAGTGTTGCACCTTCTGGGGTTGCAGGGGAAGGTGGTGTGACAGGTCTCCCAGGAGGGAATGATCTTTATGGAAGACAGACAAGGGACAGGAGGGGAATGTGTGTTTAGTCGAGGCATCTCGCTGGAGGTGGCAGAAATGACAGCTAACAATCCTCCGAATGTAGATGCTGGTGGGATGGTAGATGAGGACGAGGGGTCATTATTGCTTTTGTAGAAGAGAAAAGAGGCTGGTGAGGGCTTAAGTACGGAAAATGGGTTGAATCCGGCTGAAGGCCTTGTCAACTGTGTTGCTGGGGAATCCTAGGTTGAAGAAGAAGATAGATATTTCGGAGGCTTCCTTGTCTAAGTTGGCCTCGTCAGAACTGATGCAGCAGAGACAGACGAACTGGGAGAATGGAATAGAGTCGTTACAGAAAGTAAGGTGCAAGGATGTATAGTCAAGGTAACTGTGGGAGTCAGTTGGTTTATAGTGGATATTAGTGGCCAGCTTATCTCCAGGAATGGAAACAGAGATTTTGAGGAAGGGCAGGGAGGTGTCAAGGTGAGCCAAGTGAAGGTGAGAGTGGGGTGGAAATTAAAAGCAAAATTGATAAACCTTTTCAATGCCAGATGAGAGAGGGAAGCATCACTGATGATATCATTGATATACTGGAGAAAGATATGGGTGCATCCAGAATAGGATTGGATCAAGGAATGTTCAACCCACCCCACAAAGAGACGGGCATAACTGGGGGCCATTTTGGGTACCCATGGCCAACCCTTTGACCTGAAGAAAGTGAGAGGAGTTAAAGAGAAGTTGTTCAGGGTGAGGACAAGCTTGGCCAGGCTGAGGAGGGTGGTGGTGGATGGGGATAATTCAGGCTTTTATCCAGGAAGAAGCAGAGAGCCTAAAACCATCTTGGAGCCCACAAACTGAGAATTCTGAAACTGATACAAAGCATCAGAGGAATCACGGATGTAAGTGGGAAGGGACTAGATAAGGGGAGAAAAGAAATGAGTGGAGATAGAAAGAGACAGGTTCTGTGGGCCAGGAACACGCACAAAACAATGGGTTTCCTTGGGCTGTCCTGTTTGTGGATTTTGGGAAGGAGGTACAAGCGAGACATGTAGGCTTGGGAGACTATGAGTGTGGACACAGTGGGGGAGGAGAGGGAGATCACTGGATGAAATAAGGTTCGTGACCATTGTGGACATGGTTGCCTGGTGTTCCATCTGTTTTCTCTAGCTACTAAAAAAAAATTAGAATTTATATTTTACCAAATCAGAAAAAAACAGACAGAATTCCTTGCCTAGCAAGAGGCAATGTCTTTTGTTATTAATATGTCAAGGTAACAAGGTACCTTAGTGATTGGCTACTGATTGGAATTAAATAACAATTTATTTTACATTTCTATAGTATCGATAATGATGTAGAAAATGTTCCAAAGCTTTTTATAGAAGTGTAAGAGAGTAAGACACTGAAATCATGTGCTTTTTTTCTGGGATAGTCCTAGCATGATCCTAGGCAAAATCAACAGAACAGCTGGAAAGCCAGAACTCCAAAGTTACAATGATGCCCTTGTGGAGTAAGACCAAGCACTATCACCTCCACCATAGATTTCAGGAAGATCAAGGGACATTACTCATGATTGTTCAGTCAAACACCATCATTGTTCAGATTGTCTTTTAGTCAAGTAAGAAGAGGTAGTAAGATGAGGAAGTGTGGTATGTCCTAGACTTTGTGCCACCATGTAAAGATAAGTTATACTGATACATCTTGTGAAATTTCCTTCTAATTTTCCACCTTTCAAAGCTTTACATCCATATTTCCTAATACGTTGATTGTTTGACATGATGATCAATTTTGTGTCTCTGATCTGCACCACAATGGAATATTTCCCTTGTGACTCAGAACTGAATGCGATCGTCAAGGTGCAATCTCTCAACTTCAGCATAATGGCTTGAAACTCATCATGCAACTGATATGGCAATTTATTTCAGCTTTCTGTTCCCTTTGTTGGTTGCAGCTCTGGATAATCAAAGCTACTTGCAAACTGCTGAGGTCAATCAGAGCACTCATCTTCGAAATTGGTTTGTGCTGTTCATGATTTTCTAACCATTAAAGAGGGAATGTTTACTGAAAGGAGCACAAATGTTTGTGAATGGCTGGAGGGGGCTGAAAGCATAGAAATTGACAACACAACAGGAAGCTGGTAGTTTTTACATTCAACTGCACCTCTAAAGGTAACCCTTTTGGCATTTTGTTAATTTCAGTAAGTTAATTGCTCATCAGGAGAGTTTGGTATGAAATCTGCATGCACAATCTCCCATGCTTCCCAGAACTTATCTCTGCAAGCAACACAAGAGTATAGTAGTAATTGAGAGTACTAAAGAAAGGACAGGTCAATATTTTTCATTCCGATCAAAACTTCACTCTGATGTAAGACCAGAAGTAAACCACCCAACCCAACAAGTCTGCCCTGCCATTCAATTACATCATGGATGACCTGATCATTGTCAATTCCACTTGAATTTCTTGCGGTAAAGAATTCCACAAATTTACTTTTCTTTTGAGAGAAGAAGTTCTTCCTTATCTTTTGTTTTAAAAAGGTGATCATTAGGAGCATGGCTGGGTGAAGGGCCAAGGTCCTTTTCCTAGGGTATGGGTATCCAAAACTAGAGGGCACAGGTTTAAAGTGAGAGGGGAAAAATTTAAAAAGAACCTGAGGGGTAGCTTTTTCATTCAGAAGGTATATGGAACAAGCTGTTGGAAGAAGTGGTGGATTTGTGTACAATTATAACATTTAACAGGTATCTGAATGGGTATATAAATAGAAGGGTTTAGAGGGATATGGGCCAAATGCTGGCAAATGGGATGAAGTCAGATTGGGATGTCTGGTAGGTATGGATAAGTACGGATCAAAGGGTCTGTTTCTGTGCTGTATAACATTATGATTCTATCTGTGCACAAATACACCCATATCCTTCCACTCGTGCATTCCAGAAGTATTGTACCCTTACTTTGTATTGCCTGTCCTGTTCTTCCTCCCAAAATGCATCACTCCCCAGTTCTCCACATTATACTTTATCTGCCACCTGTCTGTGCACTCCACCAACTTGTCTATGTCCTGATGAAGAGATTTTGCTTGAAGCATCGATTCACCTGTTCCTCGAATGCTGTCTAACCTGCTGTCCTTTTCCAGTACCACGCTCTTGACTCTATGTCCTTTTTAAAGTTCTACACACTCTGCTTCATTATTTAAAAAGTCTCATAGTTTGAAAGGTTCATCGCATCCACATACTTTGAAATTGTCCCCTGCACACCAAGACTTGAATCAGTAAAATATATTAGAAGGCAATGATGTGATGTTATTGTCACTGGATTAGTAATTCAGAGATCCAGGTGATCTGGATCATGGTAGAGGCTTTGATAATTTTCCTGCATCATTACAATCCTGTGCTGTTTTCATTTTGTACAGTCATTCACAGGATGTGAGCATTAATTGCAACTTTAGCCTCCACTTTCTGTCACAAATTCTCCTTCAGAGAGTGGTGGTCAGCTGTCTTTTTTTTAGTTATCACTGTCTTTGTGGTTTAGGAACATCACTGTGCATTTAGGAAGTGATTTTAACCTAACAGTGTTGAAGGAATTGTGATATAATTCCATGCCAGCTCATCATGTTCTGAGCTTTGCAAGCAAGAGTTGGGTTGAGTATAGTCAGCCCTCTGCCAATTGTGAACAATCAAAGATGGTCCACACATCATTGGGAAGATTGGTCTTTCCTCACTTTAAAAAAAAAAGTTTGGGACAGTGGTTCCCTGGCACATTCTCCATGGCAACACCTTGACCATTCAGTTTTGGCTTGCCAATCAATAGGTCTTTTCTCATGCAGTATAAATTGTTCCCTTTTTAAATTTGCGATTTTTGTAATTGACAGGTGCAAGATGAAAAGATTCAAAAGCATGCCTCCTTTCCAGTAATACTCAAGTTATGGGATGTATTAGACAAATGTTTGGACATCGTTTGTTGACTGTAAATCTGGGGAAGAAGAGTGATATTGGATTAAGGTGAAGATAATAATCCATCCAGTGCTGGTTTGATAGATAGGGTTATAAGGAATCAGGTTGATAGAAAGTGCTTCTCAAAACGGAATGTGTTTGAATGTGCCACAGTATTCAGCTTTCCTGTACCTGATTAAATCATTATAGTGCTTTTAGCATTTAATCCTGCTGCTGAACTTCTGAGCAACTTTCAGTCATGTCTTTTAGCTTTCACTGGCATACTATTTCCTTAGTCATTAGGCAACATTATCTCCCTTCACACCCTTACAGCCATGAATCTCTCATCCAGAATGTATCACTAAACTGAGGCACAGATCTAGAATGATGGAATTCCATTCTAACAATTTTATATTATAGTTTCCCACTTCTAGAATCTATCAAATGTTATCTTTACAATGTTTCAACTCCAGTATGTAAAGAAACAGATTCAGAGATTATTATCATACCTGATTGATACATCCTTAGGCAAATTACATTATATTGGTTGCATTAAAAAGAATCATTACCAGATGCACTGCAGTTAATTCCAGGCTTACTGCATGGAACTACATCCCCACCTGTTCACTTTGCACTCAGCATATTATCAAATTAAAATCAAACACTCTGCACATTTCTCATTTGGTTGTCAGAAGGATAGTTCCTGTCAGCAGAGTTATCTGGTATAAGTGCCTCTTGTTTTCCAGTATACTGTAGCCAGTATTGCAATAATTGAAAAAAAACACTAAAATTACTTGCTGTTCAATCAAAATATTTTACCAGAAATCAGGCAAACATTTTGGAATACTGTTCTAGTGGTTTAAATTATCACTGGAAAATTATAAATGCAGTGAATTTATACACCAATTCTTCAATTTGCATCCCATTAAGCAAGGCTCCATGCCAGGTATATCCCATCATAATGTTTACTGATTTATATTTTAAATGCAGATATGATTATGTCTATTCAATGCCAGATAATTTGGTGTTCCCATTGAAGTTGGCACTTTTACAAAATATCCAGTCTAACAAAGGTAACAAAATATTAAACAGCTGTACTTGGAGACTGAAATAAAAAATGTTCCAGCCAAAAAAATGATGCATTAAGAATCATCAAAGCTTGGTAGAGAGTGCTCCCTGCTGTTTGGTTCTCAGACATTGCACCATGATTATGTCTGTAATTTTCTATATGCCTTTTACTTCATAAGCCAACTGGAAAGTACTTGTGAAACAATTAGCAGTGAACATTGCATGTAAATATCAAAATCCTCAATATTTTATGGGAAAAAAAGCACCTTTTTTTTTGTCTTGAGTTAAGGAAGATAAGCCTGTGACTAGAAACTGCATAGAATGCAGGTGTGGAAAACTACAAATAGAAGTTAGAGTTTGCATTGAACAGAAGGTTCAGCCCCAGTTGCATAAATTGTTTTGGCTTATGAAGTTAAAACAGAATGTAATTCACTTGGAAATTTGAATTAAAAAGGACACAACACATCATTGATCTCAAATGCGTATCGCTAAATCTGATACAACTGTGAGCAATTATATATAAAGATGGGGAGGAGGGAATTTTCATTCTTCTTTTTATTTTGCTGCTTCAGATTCTTGCAAGTTTGTGTCAACCTTCAGGGGAGTTAAAGATCGTCTTAGATCAATAGCAGAATATATAAAGGAAAAGCTTGACAAAGACAGATGCATATCCATCAAAGCAGAGACAGAAGAGTTCATAATAGGAAATAGAGCAATGGCAGAGGCCAATTTTTAGATATGCTTTAAAAGGGAATGTGGGCATTGCTGACTAGGCCAGTACGTCATGTTCATGCCTAGTTACCCTGGAGAAAGTACTGAGCTGTCGTCTTGAAACACATGCTTTCGAAGGAGCTTGTACTCTGAAAAGCTAGGACTTCCAAATACGCATGTTGGACTATAACCTGGTCGTGCGTGATTTTTAACTTTGTCCACCTCCTGTTCAACATTGGCACATCCAAATCAAGGCTTCTTAACCCACAGCTGTCCTCAGTTCTTGGTTTGTGGGAACTCCCACAGTGCTGTAAAGAAGGATTTTGTCCCAGTTGCAGTGAAGAAATGACAACATAAATCCAAGTCAGGATGATATATGACTCAAAGGGGGACCTGCAGCTGATGGTATTTCCAAGCATCTGCTGCCTTTATCCTTCAAACTGATAATATTACCCAAACCTGTGCCATTTATCAAAGGAGCTTTGGTGAGTTAATGCAGGGCATCTTGTAGATGGTATGCACTGCTGCCACCGTGCATCAGTAGTATAGGGAGTGAATGTCAAAATTAGTAGATGGGGTGTCAATCAAGTTGGCTGCTTTGTCTTGACACAAAAACAAAAATTGCTGAAGGAACTCAACAGCTCTGGACAGCATCTGTGGGTTGAAAGCAGAGTCAACATTTCAAATCCAGTGACTCTTCATCCTGTCCTGGATGGTGTCAAGCTTCTTGAGTATTGTCGAAGGTATACCTATCCAGGCAAGTAAGGAGTATTCCAACAATCTCCTGACTTGTGCTTTATAGATAGTGAACCGGCTTTGTGGAAACAGGCAGTGAGTTAGTCACCTCTTATGGTCTTGTGGTTGCAGTATGAACATGGCTGGTTTAGGTCAGTATCTCTTCAATGAAACCTCCAGGACATTGACACTTGACAGGTTCAGCAATAGTAAAGTTATTAAATGTCAAAGGGTTATGAATAGATTCTCTCTTGTTGGAAATGGCCATTCTAATTTTTTGGGTGGCACTGTGGCTCAGTGATTAGCACTGCTATCTCTCAGTGCCAGAGAGCCAAGTTTGATTCTAGCCTCGGGTGACTGTCCTATGTGGAGTTTGTACATTTTCCCCGTGTTTGTGTGGGTTTCCTCCAGGTGCTCCAGTTTCCTCCCATAATCCAACGATGTGCAGGTTAGGTGATTTGGCCATGCTAAATTGCCCATAGTGTTCAAGTATGTGTAAGTCAGGTGGGTTACCCAGGGGCAAATATAGGATAATCGCATAGGGGAATGGGTCTGGGTGGGTTACTCTTCAGAGGGTCGGTGTGGACTGGTTGGGGCAAAGTGCCTGTTTCCAGACAATAGGGATTCTAATTCTAATTCCCTGACATTTGTGTGGCATGTATGCTGGTTGGCACATATGCTGGTCGCCACTTATCAGCCAAACTCTGGATATTGTCCTGAACTTGCTGTGAATGGACATGTGCTGCTTCAGTAGCTGAAGAGTTATGAATGGTGCTAAATATTGTGCAATCTTATGTTGGACACAAGGGAATTGATGAAGCAACTGAAAATGGTTGGGCCTAGGACATTAACCCATGGACCTTTTTGAGGTGATGTCCTGGGGCTGGGTTGATTGAACTCTTAAAACCGCAACCATAAATCTTTGTGTACAATATGACTCAATCAGCAGAAAGATTTCCTCTCAATTACTTTGTATCTAGTTTTGCTGTGTGATCATCTTCACAGAGGAAGATACAAGAACGTTTGATAAAATAATTCAGATCTAAAGGTTTAGTTTGGATATGAAACAGAAATAAGTATTAGTAAAGAAAAAAGGTAGTATTGAAGAAATTAATAGGATTAAAAGTTAGCAAATCTTCAGGACCCAATGGCCTACATCCAAAAGTGTTGGAAAAGCTTGATAGTGGATACTTGGGTGATCGAGTTTCAAATACTATTAATTCTGTAATGGTATCTGTAGATTTGTGTACATTTACAACCTTTCCATTCTTTAAGAAAAGAGGAAGAGGAAAAAAAAAATTAAATCTGTTAGCCTAACATCATTCAGAGTGAAAATGGTACAATCTATAATATGAGAATTTCTTATGAAGTTCCACATGAAATGCTAATAAACAAAATTAAATCACATAATCACTTAAGACAATTAAGAATTTTTTAACAAACAAAGCACAGAGTTGAGTAAATGAATCATTCTCAGGTTGACAGACTGTGACCTATGGAGTACTGCAAGGAATCATAGTTAGGCCTCAGCTGTTCACAATCTGTGCTGAAAAATGTGTTGCTGGAAAAGTGCAGCAGGTCAGGTAGCATACAAGGAGCAGAAGAATCGACGTTTCGGGCATAAGCCCTTCAGGAATTCTCTCCTGCTGCTTGGATGCTGCCAGGCCTGCTGCGCTTTTCCAGCAACACATTTTTTAGCTCTGATCTCCAGCATCTGCAGTCCTCACCTTTCTCCATGTTCACAATCTGTATCAATGATTTGGATGAAGAGGCCAATTTTAATTTTCCCAGGTTTGTAAATGATCCAAAACTTGATGAGAATGTGAATTATAAAGAGGATGTAAAAAAGCTTCAGGGAAATTTAGAAAGGGTGAGGAGTAAGCAAAAGTATGGCAGATGGAATATATTGCGGAAGTATTACATAATCTCTTTGGTTGGAGGAACAAAGATCCGAGTATTTCTTGAATGGTGAGAGATTGGAAAGTTGTGGTGTTCAAAGAGTACAGTATAGTATAGCACACTGCTGAGGCTGCAGCTGGAGTGTTGTGTACACTTCCAGACCCCTTGCCTCGGGAAGGGTACATTTGCTATAGAGGAAGTGCATAGAGGTTCCTAACACTGATCTCTGGGATGGGGTGAGATTGTCCTAAAATGAGAGATTGAGGAGATTGGGCTTATATTCTCTGGAGTTTAGAAGAATGAGAGGCAATTTCATAAAACATAAAAAGTGTTAACTAAGAACAGGATAAGAAATTCAGCTCCTTGAGTTGCTCTGCCATTTAATGTACTTATGGCTGATCTCATCTCAACCTTAACCCACCCCCATTTTTCTACCTGCTCCCATAACCCTTTAACACATTACTTATTAAAAATATGTTTATTTGCTCCTTATATTTAATCAGTATTCTGGCACCCATCACACTCGGTTGAATTCCCTGGATTCACAACCTTTTTAATAGAAGTAATTTCCCCTCCCCTCTGTTTTTGAATCTGCGAGTCCTTAGGTTAAAATTATATCTCATTGCAGGTTGCCTCAAGAGGAACCATCTGATTTGTCAAGTCCCTTGTACATGTTATGTACATCAATTAGATCTCCTCTCATTCTTCCAAACTCGAACGAGTATAGGCCTAAACTGCTTTCTCGCTCCTCATAAGACAAGAAACTTACCAAATTCTTAAAAGGATAGACAACATGCAGGAATATGTTTCCCTGGTTATGGAATCTACAACCAGAGGACACAATCTCAGAATAGAAAGAATTGAGGACTGAAATAAGAAGGGAACATTTCTCTCAGTGGGAATGTGAATCTTTTGAAATTCAGGTTGTGAAAATTCAATCAAAGAGTAAGTTCAAAAGAGCGATTGAGAGATTGAAATTATTAATGATCCAAGAGTACATGATTTGGTGCAGGAATATGGCATTGAAGTAAGTTTGATCAAGCAAGATTTAAAATCACAGACCAGGCTTGAGAGGGTGAATGGTTTACTCCTGCTCCTACGTTGCTATGGTACTATTTTGAAAACACAAATCATCTCTTGTTAGACTAATAGTATGACATTTAAGTCATTCTACCTGATAAAATTTAAGACATTACAGATCACCGTTTCAGGATGCAGTAGAAATTAATAAAATGAACAAAGCAGGATAGCAATTGCACTTTTTGTTTATCCCCATTTTAAGTGCAAGCTGTCTGGAATGAGGGATGTTTTAAAGGATCAATGCCCTCTGCTTGAAAGACATTCTCTGAAAAACAAGCCCACAGGGGTCCAGTTCAGGATGTTCAACATTATGTGTGAGCAGCATCAGAAAACCACCAAATGAAATATTGGCTCAGGTACTTCAGAGATGCCACAGCATCTACTCCCCATGGAAACATGGTCCACGTGATGCCTCTGCTAAAACAAAATAGACCTGAGGCCCAATATGTTGAAGGAATATGGATTTCAGCAGAAGCATCAGTGTAGCAGAAACGAATACACATACAATCTGAATAGTTTGGTGAGGGGAGGGTAAAACTTTAAAAACATAGGCCATAAGATGTAGGAGGAGCAGTAAGTCATTTGGTCCATGTCTGCTCCACCAATCTAAAAATCGTCAAATCCACTTATCCCCATTACCTTTACTGATTAAAAGTCTTTCTCATCCTTGAAAATAGTTAACAAACCAACATCTGTGGTGAAGAATTCCACAGATTCACTACTCACTGAGCTCCTCCTCTGTCTTAAATAATAACCCCTGACTCTGAGATTAGACTAGATTCCCTACAGTGTGGAAACAGGCCCTTTGGCCCACCCAGTCCACACCGACCCTCCAAAGAGTAACCCACTCGGACCCATTTCCCTCTGACTAACATATCTAACAATATGGGCAATTTAACCAACCAGCACATCTTTGGACTGTGGGAGGAAACCCACACAGAGAATGTGCAAACTCCAGTCTCCCAAGGCTGGAATCAAACCTGGGACCCTGGCACTGTGAGGCAGCAGTGCTAACCACTGTGTCATCATGTCCTCCTAGACTCTTCCACAAGGGGAAATAACACTCAAAATCTACGCTGTTAAGTTCCCTAAGAATCATATATTTTAATAAGACTATTTCTCATTTATGGGGAGAAAGTGAGGACTGCAGACGCTGGAGATCAGAGCTGAAAATGTGTTGCTGGAAAAGCGCAGCAGGTCAGGCAGCATTCAAGCCCTGAAGAAGGGCTAATGCCCGAAACGTCGATTCTCCTGCTCCTTGGATGCTGCCTGACCTGTGCTTTTCCAGCAACACATTTTCAGCTATTTCTCATTTATCCAAACTTGAATACGTATAGGCAATCTTCTAAACCTCTCCTCACAAGAAAATTCCTGCATTTCTGGGATCAACCTCATGAATCTTCTATGGACTGTCTCCCTTTCCAACATATCTTTCCTTAGATCAGGAGACCAAATTGTTCACCGTATTCTATGGGTGGATTAATTAGTGTCGTGTATAGTTTTAGCAAGTCTTCCCTGTTTTCACACTCTGTTCCTTTTGATGTATAGGCTACTATTCCATTTGCCATCCCTATTACTCACTGAATTAGCTCTTCCTCATTCATGCACAAGGATTCTCAAATACCTCTGGGCTGAAACAATCTGAACAACCCTAGCCACCTAACAGTAGTCTGTTGTATTGCTGTGGACACAGGGGTAGTATTCACTGCTCCTCATAACTCTACATTTAGGTGAGTTTGAAACAGTTTAAAAGTTGAAACTTCCTTTGACAGACTCCAGTGATCTTTTTGAGAACTGCCGAGGCTACCACTGTAGAACTGGAGCAACACATCTCTTCTAATCTGTAGAAAAAAGGTCCTAATTCAAGCAGTGAGCCCTTTATTTGAATATGTGAAGAGCCAATATGTATAATAGGCTGATCTCATTCACTATGACATTTGACGTATTTCTGATGCTCTTTGGGCCTAAGAGTTTAACTTAAATTGGATAACTATGCTTCATTTTTCTACATGGGGAAACAGATAAAATGACAGCCAATTTTACCCTGCTAAATTTGCATTTCTAAGGAAATGTTGGTTATTAGAACATTTTTCATATTTTCCTATTAAAGTTTTGCTAAATCTAAAAATCACAAAAACAATGACTAATTTGGCTGTTTTATACATGGCAAATTGCCTAGAACTATTTGTATGACTGAAATTAACCAGAGTTCACTTGAAACAATGATCCAAGACTTGACACTTGTTATCCTTAAAATCTAACAAGGTTTTGTCTCATAATGGGATTGAAAATCAACAAGGCTTCAGGGGCAGCTATGTGTGTTTTTTTTTAATCAAACCTCACAGAAGGGGGTACAAAAGAGGAAAGTTATTTCAGACCCCCTACAGCATTGAGAAGAGCACAAAGAAGTTTCTGAACACTAAGTTCAACTTTGCAGTAAATAGAATGTATGCTTTTATAAGGGAGCAGAGTGCTGATTAGATGTGATTCAGCTGTTGGTGCATATGAATGTTTAATGCAGTGCAGTTGCAAGCCACAAGTAAAGCAAGTTGGTGCTACAAAGATTCTGATTATGGATTTATAATCTGTTTAATTTGGCTGCCAATCATCAGTAATAGTGATAGAAATACAGTTATTTAGCATTTGCTTCAAGAGGTGTTTCACTTACATGGTTTTAATTTAAAATTTTCAGAAAATACTTAAAATATCACCAGTGACTGATAACTTATTTTAAAAATCGTTCTCATTCTTTTTAAGAAAAAGAGACCAGTCAGTTATTTAGCTCTCGTCTATTTAGCTCTTGTAGAATAGGTATCGGCCATGACTGAACAATGCTAACTTTGCCTCAGCCAAAAGATTGTGGTTTCAAGTCCCACCTGAGCAATTTCATCCATATTGATACTCCAGTGCAATGATCAAGAGATGTTGCATAGTTTGATGAGATGTTGGCCCATGTTCGAGCTATCCTCTCATGTAGATATCAAAGATTCCAGGTTACTTATTTGAAAAGACTCAAAGTTCTCCCAATATTCTAACCAATACTTATTTCTTGACTGCCATCACTTTTTTAAAAAAAACATTATCTGCTCATTATCACATTGTTGTTTGTAAGACTTCCTTGTGTGTAAATTGTCTGCCATGTTTCCTACATTATAATAGTGACATTTCAAACATTAACCACTTTAGCAATATCCTGAGATTGTGAAAAGTGAGAGATAAATCCAATTTTTTTTTTGTTCTTTTTAGCAATAGTTCTGGGCTGTTTGAAACAATTGCTATTAACTTCAGAACATCAATGGGCTAATTAAAATATTAAGTAACTTTTGAAAATAATGATGAACAGAACAGAAAGAAAGTGTTGTAGTTTAGTTTGAAGTTCTCTTACTACAGCAGATTACTGAGAGTTTGAATGACCTGAGATTGGTGACATTGGATGTTTAATGCAGTGCAGTCACAAGGCACAAGTAAAGCAAGTTGGTGCTACAGGGATTTTGATTATGGATCTATAACCGTTTAATGTGGTTGCCATTCATCAGTGATTATAATTGATAAACTGTGTTTACTTAGTGTGGAAACAGGCCCTTCAGCCCAACAAGTCCACACCAACCCGCAGAAGCACAACTCCCCCAGACCCATTCCCTTACATTTACCCCTTCACCTAACACTACAGGCAATTTAGCATGGCCAATTCACCTAACCTGCACAATTTTGGACTGTGGGAGGAAACCCACCCAGACACTGGGAGAATGCGCAAACTCCATACAGTCAGTCACCTGAGGTGGGAATTGAACCCAGGTCTCTGGTGCTATGAGGCAGTAGAGCTAACCACTGTGCCACCATACCGCCCATAAGCACAGATAGATGTACTCTTCAATGAATCAGAAAATAATGCAACGTATAATGGTCACCGGACTGATCCATGGGTTCATAGACCTGTAAGAACAGATTGAGGAGATTGGGTTTATATTCTCTAGAATTTAGAAAAATCAGTGTCAAATTGAAGCATGCAAACTAATACAGGGTTTATCAGGGAAGATGCAGGAAGGATGTTTCTCTGGCTAGGATGTCTAACCAGGGGACAGAGTCTTACACTAAGGGATAAACCATTTAGGACTGAGATAAAGAAGAATTTCTTCACTCAGTGGTGCACCTTTGGAATTCTCTAACCCAGAGAGCTGTGGAGGCTCAGTCATTGAGTATGTCCAAGAGAGAAATCAATAGACATAAAGGAATAAGGTGAAATGTGGGGAAAAGGTATGGAAGTAGAAAATCAGCAATCGATAAAATGTGGAGCTGGAAAAAGCAATGGCTAAGTTTAATGGCAGAGCTGAAAGGGCAACTGCTGCTCCTATTTACTGTGTTTCTAAAATAAAGTAGGATAAGATATACAGTGTTGGTCGGTTACTCTGAGATGTGATCCTTAATGGCTCTGAGTTATTGCTTCAACAGTCTGGCTGAGGCTCCTGTCCCATTACACAGGTTTGTGCAGAAATATGCTCTGTTTTGGCAGCATTTTGAAAAGAACTGGTCAGTTTCAACACTGGTATGCAGTGTGACTTGGAACACACTATCTAAAGTCTGCCAAATATAACAAGCAACCTTTTGCATGATCTCACAAATGCAAGACGTGCCCAGTTCCAATCTGACATACAAAAGCACATTTCATTTAAGTAATATTGATGTTTTCTATATTTCAAACTTTAATGTAATTTTAATTGATAATGTGTGTGATCAATTTGAACTTCACACCCAGAATTAAGGAATGCTCTCATCCATTGTTCATTGCAACAAAAACATTCAAGTGGATAAAATGCATTTTAAATATAGTTTTGTTGCTCTTGAATTAGTTTTCAGTTGCTACATCAGTCTTGAGTGTTAGACATGTAAAACAAAATTTAGAATGGGCAAAAAGTGGCATTTATTATGAGCTGGAAGTGTGCTACTGTCGTATTGGTAAAGACAAAGTCAAAGTGTATCAGATGAATCTTCGATTTTGTTACATCCAGTCCCAGGTGAGGTTCCCCAATTTATGATTCCAGATGGATTCCCAGATGAGGAGGGATGAACTGAGTCCATGAACTTCATGTTTTAAAAGGAGGTATTTTAACCAGGCTTTATTGAGTTGACAAAAAGTGAGTTATTCATTACTAAACACCAAGAAGAATTAGTAATACAGGGATTAGAAAAAAGGAGACTTCAAAAGAATAAAAGTTAAAGAAACAAATTAATCTGGTTCTGAATTGTTCATGAAAATTGAATAGCTGAACATGGAGTATATTGCGATGGAGATTACTAACAGTGTTTACATTGGTAATTGAACAGTCAGCTTTACAAGCCTTAGTTTTGCAGAATCAGATTCTGTAGTTCTGAGTCCTTTTTGATTATGATTTAAATTTAAACATTCCAAAGAAGGAGTTATTTTGTAGTCCTATATCTTTTTGTCTGGCTGCTCACTCAAAGTGAAAGATTTGAGTGAGAGAATCATTTTACCTGTAACACAGGGGTGACTAGAGGATAGTTTCTTGACTGTAATCCCCACAGCATGCTACTATTTGAATCTAAGCTTGTATACAAGAGAACATTCCAGAAAGCATTAAAATTGGTTTTTAACCATTATATTTGTGTATTTGTAAAGAGGAAACATAATGTGTCTGCAGTTTGGGACATAATCCAAAGGGGATGGCCTTCTATCAACCAAGAGATCATCAGCCCCTCATTACCTTTAGAGTCACTAGGATCACAGCCCAATGCCTATTGTCTTGCCTCTTGTCTGCTTAGAAGGCTGTTGTTTCAAGTTCTCTTTTTCCTCCATTGATGTGACATGCTGTGGCATGTCGCTATCCAGGGAGCCACCTGTTTTACATCCACAGCTATTTTTGGCTGTATCTGCGATCTTTTTAAAAATGCATTTCAGAATTACAAGGTAAAAAATGTCTACAGTACATGATGGTCATGATATCATAATACTTTTCATTTTCTTCCTTCTAAAAACAAATGTTACAAAATAAAATTACCTTTCCTCTCATTTCCATTTTGGAATTAACATCTACAATTGAAATAAAACATTTGCTTTTGTCTCTGATCTCAGCCTGGTTCAACATGGTGGGCATTGCACCTGGACATTGCACTTGCTGGTTCTGGAGTGAAAAGATGAGCACTGGTCTTTTGATTAGATTATTGTAAATGAACATTATTGGAGGGGCGATAAAGGCAGGATTGATTATGAATATGACACTGCCTGCAATAAACTAATTTGTTGATACTGACCAGTGAACTGCACTTCAACAACATCAGTGATTGAGATTGACTTTTATCCATAGCACAAAGTGATTGAACATAATCGGGAGGAGAGCAGAGTGAACAGTCTGTTGGAGAGAACTAAATATTATCTGATTTGAAGGTTATTAACCTTAAGTGATTGGTTTCTCTTAACCAATGTTTCTCTCCCCTCAAAAGCTACCTGAACTGCTTAAAATTTTACAACTATGCTATTTTGCTTTTTAGATCTCCAGTATTCATGTTATTTTTGCTTTGTTTTACTGCTAGATTATCTGCATCCTTCTATAAGGGGTATGCAATGTTCCATGCAAGCAGTTACTTTGAATAGTCTATCCAGCTGCTATTTCAGAGCCAACGAATAGGAATGAAAATCAATACACTGGCTTCAAAAGGCACACAGCAAGGGAAAGAACTGACAAAAAAATGTAATAAGGTGAAACTTTTACCCTAAAAGGTAAAGTTTCAAAAGTATGAAGGAAAGGTCTCCACACATCAGTGACATGAGTTGAATCATAGAATAATTGGTATGTACCACCACAGCTTTGTACCACTGAGCAGATGAACTACATTTTAATTTTTGACGTAAGTGAAATCTTAGCCCAGCTGGTGTTGGAATGACATCAGTGTATAAAATAATAAATTCTGTTCTAAGTTGCAGTTAATACTTGAGCACAAATCCAGAATCACACCCCAATTCTTCACAGTTTTACCAGAGCCTTCTCAGCTCATGACATTTTTTTCTGCAACTTGCATATTTTTATCCCCACTTATTATTATTTTCCCTTTTTTTTCATGATTTCACAATAGAGGTGAATGGGAGCACACTAACACAAAGTATGGGAACAATTAAACTGCCCTGAGATCAAGGTATACCTCACAAGAATTGCCAAGCAGAAGGAAAACTTATTGGTAGTAGGAAAAACACCTGTCATCTTAATGCTATTCTGTATTCTTCTTATCAATGATCTTTCTCTTTTTTTCCTCTTTCTCCTTTCTTAATTTTGTAAATTGCATTTTCCCCTTTGCTAACTTGCTTGTCTGTCAATAATTGCCCTGATTTTGGTTAAACTTTGTTTGGATTTTGTCACACTTTTTTGGTTCTTTCTCTGACTTCCTCATTGTTTTTCTTAGCAAAGCTGCCCCTGGAGGATAGAAATTCATTTTAAGATGTATCTTTGTATCTGTTTGTTCAAATAAAAATATTGAAAATCAGTGATACTGTCTTGGACATACTGGGGTTGAATTAACCGACTTATACGTGATAGGGGGATACTCAGAGTGATGGAGGGATGGCTGTGATGATTCTTAATACATTCCTGTCCTCACCTCTGATTAAGCATATGGGATACCCACCCACCTGAGAGAAGTGGTATCTTACTAGATAATCAAATTTCCCAAAGTTTTTATATTCATGGCAATTAATTGAGTGATCATTAAAGGCCAGTTTAAGCAGTTACATGCTACTTTTCTATGCACTCTTTCTGAGATAGGAGAACTTTGTCAAACCTGCAAAATGTCCTTGGACTTATGTAGCCCCACTGTTGCTTCTCCACTTCTGAATCTGTGTTGCAGCTTAACCACACATCAAAAAACTAACTCTGTCAGGGATAGTTCCTTTTAAATGCTTAGTGCCTGATACATTTTCCACTCCCATCCATTAGCCCCAACTTCACACCCATTTGTTTTGTTAGGAGGACAGTGATGCTCTATTAAAATCAAAACTGTTGAGTTAAAATGATTCTAGACTCATTGCTGAAAACTCACTACATTTATTCATCACATCTGCATAAACCTGCATCAGGTCAAACGAAAGAACGCCTTTTCTTGGAGCAGGCTGTTTTGTAAGCTTTCAGCTCATGGACAATTGATGCTGAAGCAAGCATTACATTGATAATGTTTCTGAAAATGCTGATGATGTATAATAGAAATGAGACTGTGAATGATCTGCTTCATAAGTGAGTCTAACAGCACATGTCTGAAAGGCTCTGGGCTGGCTGTGACACATTTACAGGTTCATACATTAGTACAACAAAAACAACTTTAATAAATCAAGAAGTCAAAGTGTATTTCATATATCTTCACTTCTCTGCCTGAAGGCAGGGACCTTGTTGTTTATTCATGAAACACAACAAAGTGCCGAGTTTTTTTTTATTACCATTAGGTAGCCTTTTAACAAACTAACTAACTAATGCACCCACCACTTAGTCAGTCAGCACATCTAAGAATACAGGGACAAGCTCTAATCCCATGCTGGATACATATGGGGCCAACATGGCATCAAAAAATTCCCAAAGTGGAAATTCCTCACCCCCATCCTTTCATATGTTGAAGGTAGATGGAAGCTCCAGCACCATCAGCCATCAAAGACACTTCAGTACTGTACTATGACTTGTCAAAAACAGTTGCAATAAACAACTAGATTTCAGCTGAAATTATAGTGGGAATATACTGGGAAGATTAGGAATATCAGGCCCTACTAAAATTAGAGAAAGAACCACTACCCCATTTCCTTGTTATCTCCATGTCAGTTTTCAGTCTGACTGAAATGACTTTGTTGTGACTCTGTTCTGGTGCAATTCTCAATCGTACATTCCTGTTATCTGCAAGACCTACCCACCTCCAGCTCTGAGGAAAGCACAGATGCCTCAGAGAAAGTACCAACAAGGCTGCCTCCTGCACCCACCACTGTGCAGATACGGACACCTTGGTGGGTATTTTTGCCACATATGTCATTGTTGTACCTCAGCAGCTGGTTGAAGAAGAAATTCCCATGTTGCTGGCACTCCGAGGGCTGTCATCTGGTCGCCCCTAGATAGCAGAGGACTCTGTGGTGTCAGGAATCAGGGTCTACATTCCCATCAGGGGATCTGTGCAATCTGATACAAAGGTTGCATAACAGTGGCAATATTATTGGGACTCTGCTGCCTCAACCATGTGAGCATCTGGCTACCTCCATAGACAAGTTGGCAATTGCTAGGTCCAGCAGTCTCTGAGTCTGCTAGATCTTCACACCATCCTGCACTCCAGCCATCCAGTCATTTGTCAGCACCGATAGGAAGGCAACAGGGGAAAGAGGAAACTTGATCTCGCTCTAGGTGCCACTTCCTGACAGGGGCAGTGCCAGCAGACACACAACCTGAAGAGGAAAGACATACAGATTCCCACAGAAGTCTCCCCTCGGGATAATTCGGATGTGGTGAAGCCTAACTGATTCTAGTAACAAGTAGTCATTTAATTCATCTGTTGCCCCAATAACTGCTTATTTTGTCTATTCTGAGATTGTTCATGATAGGTGCAGATGCTTGATTAGTGAACAATAAAATAAAGCTGAGGTCCTCTATTAGAAATCTAGAATCTAGAGATTTGTTGGGACCATATCTGTATTACACACTGAATAAGGTAGACAGTGTGAATACACATGATCTGTGCCAAAACTGCGCTAGCTGCTTTGTTGATAAAGACTGAAATATAGCTGTCCAGCCGCAAGGCCTTAAACAAACATTAGGCCCTTTCATGATGTTCAAATTGGGCTTGAAAGTTTATTTCAATGCATGTTCCCAAAATTGACAGAGCAACTCAGCAAGACTGCACATTCCAATCTGGCAATCTCTACCACCAGGAAGGACAAGGACAGCAGTTACATAGGAACACCACTACCTGCAAATTCCCCTCTAAGCAACTCACCATCCTGACTTGGAAAAATATTGCAATTTGTTCACTGTTGCTGGATCAAAATCCAGAACTTCCCTTCTTAACTGCCCTGTGCGTGCACTTACCTTGACTGGACATGAATTGTTTTAGAAGCAAACTTTCCTGAATATATTGTCATGTGGCATGCTTTTACATCCTGTTAACTGACAGTTGCTGGCCCATTTTGAATGTCTCCGTTGCCTCCATATTCTTCTCCTACTACCACAACACCCTTCTCAAAATCGACCTGAGATCAACTGCCAGCTGTATTGAGCCTAAAATGTAAGTCTCCCTTGCTGGGGTGCTGCCTGGTTTTAAACAGCAGCTGTCTGCAGATCACCAAACAAATTTAAGTGAGGTTCTGATGACTCTGCCTTGAGCCCATTCGTTCTGCAGGGATCATTCCATGCATCGAGCTGGCACTGCCAGGCTGTCAGTATCCAAAGTCAGATTAACTTTTTCTGCAAATTCACATTTTTCTCTTAAGGTGGATACCACAGCTGTAAGATGCACAAACTAGATTGAAAGGAGATTTAGACTGATGGGGATTGTATTTATTAGTTTATGGTGTTAGTTGATAAAAATCAAAATAATGCTGCTAAATAACATGGTATGTGTGGTCAAATTTTCTGATCCCATTGTGAAAGAACTACACATAATTCATTGTGCTTCAGTGTGGTTATTTATGAGATTGTCCTTTCCTGAGTTCCAAACAACTGAACTACAATAAATGAACTCATGGAGCTAGGCACGAAATGAACTCTGCACACCTTTTGGATCCTATGACTAACATCTGTGGCAATTTCTTTTTGCATACTTAATTATTTTCATTTTTTTTTTCTTTTTGCCCCTCTGTTCCTAAAACAATAACCATGCTTAGCCATTGTTCTATGGATTGAAAGTACATTGCTCAGTTTCAAATAAGAACATTCACATTGAACAGATTAACTTTTTAACTTAAAGGAAAAGAGATCAAATCTGGAATGCTCATTTCAAAGCTCAGGATGTTCTCAAAAGATTCAGTCAATAGCATTTATTTTTCCAAAATTAATCACTTCTGTAATGCTGTCAAACAACACCTGGCAAGGTTTCACAAACAGACATTACATTAATGACCATAGAAGCAATTGTAAAGATGCTGGTTGTTGACCAAGAGAGTCCTGCAGCTGTTTTTGGAACAACATTGTGGGAATCTTTGTATCTCCTATGAGATTAAGAATGAATATCTAATCTGAAACATGGCACTTTTGACAACACAACATTCTCAGTACTGCACTGAAGTATTTGGCTGAGTTTACACTGAAGTGGAAACATTTGAAGCTCACAGGGGTGAAATATAAACACAATTTACTTCTTTCTTGGATGTAAATGGATAATCGGCAGACGATGGTAGATTACATTGTCATAATCCTTGAAGCAAATGCAGTGGTCTTGAGAATATATTCCTAACTCCACAGAATACAGTCATCTGTTGCTAGACCAGAGAGATCCATATTGCCACCAACACCAGACCTCAATATACCTATGAGCTGGCATACCACTAGGACTCAGTCTGAATTCTTTGGCTGTCAAATGGCATGCTACATCAGGCTACCCAAATGGTGCCCACAGATTGATTGTTTTCTTCTGGTCATCAAGACAGAATTGCAAGAATTCCAATCTCAAAAGGAACAACAATTAATATTTCATGAGAAGACGATGCTGATTGGTTTGCAAGGAGACTCTGAGTGATACATTGACAGCGCAGCAGGGAACAGTTAACTCAAACAATATTCATGTTCTCAACCACTAAGCCACTGCTGTTAGTTCAATTAAAATTTGATCAAATGTTGATATTGGGATTTGAACCTCATTGAGAAATCTCTTCAGCAGCAACATACATAGAGGCTTCCAATGTAAAGTGCATACCAGCTTTGTTTAATTGTATACAAAGGGTGAACATTTCCTGGGAATTCATTTGAAGTCGATGAACAGACACAGACTAAAACTGATTTTAATTTTAGGTCAGGAGGTGAATGTGTGTATAACTTGTAAATCTGGGAGAAAAAAAGTGTACCAGCTTGGCTTTAGTTATATCCTAGGAGAAAGTGAGGACTGCAGATGCTGGAGATCAGAGCTTTTCCAGCAACACATTTTTAAGCTTTAGTTATATCCTTCAAACACTAGCTTTCTTGACAAGAACATGTTTACAATTTGAAAGAGAGGAGAATCTCATGCTCGTGCCTCTGCATTACTATCCCAGTCCTTAGAGGATGGTGAAAGTGCAAAGTGATGGGAGGACGGGAAATAGGGATAGAGATTGGAGTCTGCACAAAGCAATTAGAGGGTTGAAGAGTCAAAGATCATGGGGAAAGACATCGATATATTAGGCCCTATCATCATTTATTTCAGACCCTGTCTGTATTGGAATCCGTATCATATCTTTTTTCCCTCTACAGTGTGGAAGTAGGATTCAGCCCATCGAGTCCACACTGACCCTCCGATAACATCCCATTAATTTCAACCTAGCTATACATGAACATCCTACTTGAGAATTACCAAAAACTAAACCAGTTTGAGTCCTCCAGGAACATGTAATGTTTTTATTCTGGCCTTTTATTCACTTATTCTCGCATCAGGGGACTGTTGTTAATCTTAACAGTAACATATTTAGCAAAGTAAATCCTGGCAAAGTCTCAGATATTGAGTTGCTGAACATAAATTGACATAAATAGCATGTCTTCTTTTTGCATTCAACAACGTACATTCACAGTAATCTTGAACAGTGGAAGTTCACTTTATACTCTTATGTAAAATGTCTCTTCCTTCAGAAACTAAAACAAGAAAGCCTGTTACTGCTTCTAGGTTGATAGAATTATTTTTAGGATAATTCATAATCAACCTCTTCAGAGATGTTATTACACACCTCTGGAGCAGGCCTCTTAGCGTAAAGATATGTTTACTGCCACTTTCAAAGGTAGTGCTTCCAAATAAACCTGTTGGACTATAACCAGGTTGTGTGATTTTTAACTTTGTCCACCCCAGTCCAACACCAGCTTCTCCGAGTCTTTCACAACAGTCACCTTTTTTTCCCTGAGACAAACTTTATTGTACAAAGGCGATGCTGCCATCTTCAGGAAAGGAGTGAATACATGAAATTTAGGCTTGCCATATGAATTCATGGTTTATTCGCAACATGAAAATGGCAAATACTTATGTGCCATTTATAGTTTCGCTAAAATTGCTATCTCCAGTCTTGTTGGACCAACTTGGAAACTGATTGAAGAAATAAACATTTTATGTGCATCTCATGCAGTAATCCTGTGAAAGGCACAGAACTCCATAGTAATTTGTACATTATAAATGCAAAGTTTCAGCCAAATGTAAACAAATTTCATGTAGTAGGGAAACAGTACGTTAATAATATTTATTTTATGAAAGCATTTCAACCAGCAATAATTAGCAAATATGTTTATACACAAAAAATAAAGGTAATTAATTTTGGTTGAAAGTAGGGGACGTTACATATTACTTGAAATATACAGTGTGGGTGGGGTAGGGGAACAATGGGATCTCAGAGTACAGATACACAAAGCACCAAATGTTGTGCCACAGTCTAGGCCATTAAAAACAAAGCAAGTGTTAGGCTTTATTTCTAGAGACACTGCGTTGAAAATTGGTTAGATCATACTTGGATTACTGGTTGAAACATTATAAAAGCGATGCAAAGACAATAGACAGAAGATTTATGAGAATGTCACCAGAAAAGTGTGGATCTCTCTAGCAGGAAAGGATTGACCGGCTTGGTTAATTTATCTTGGAAAAAAGAAGACACTTGCTATGGGCCAATTTTCATCACCACTCATATGTTCCTTTTCATGCTTCCATTCCAAAGCTGTTCTTTTCTCCCTTTTGAATCTTGATGAATGCAAGATGAAAACCTTCAGCAACGTGTCTTTTCTTAGTGACAGCAAAGTTCAGATGGTATTTCAATAAATAATTTCATCGCAGTAGTTACTGTGCTACATTAATTTAGAGGCACAGGAATCTTTCCATTTTCTCTCTGCCTATTCCCGTGCCAATCTCCTGTCCAATCTACAGAATTAGATTCAATGTTTTTGAAAAAGCATATCCAGGTATGCAGCTTAATTAAACTGGTGATATGGCTGACTGTGTAATGACGCCAACAAAATGGTGACAATATTCATGGAGTCATCTGACTTTACATCTCCAGATAAAGGGAGATAATTCAGAATTCTAGACTGAGCAGATAACCACATGATGCACAAGATTCATGAAAATACTTGATTTAGTTTTCCATCAAAATATGAAAGTTTCAGTGTTTACCACCTAAACTTGAGAATACGATCATCACGTTACACAATTCTGTCATCTGACATTGAGAGCAAAATGAATATTGGTAAGTGAGTCAAGGATGGTAAGAAAGACATCATGTGCAAAACTCTGTGGATTTACATTCCAGTTCCATGTGATCAAACATTACTATGACATAGTTCATTGTACAGATGTTCAGTAACTATTCTTACAGCAAGTGCATAGTTAATTCTTTATATAATATATGCAATATGTTATCAGGTAAAGAAGAAACATCAGTACACTAGGAATGCTCAAAATGAATCAAATCAAATTGGCCCTTTGTAATAAAGTAAAACAAAATGATATGCAAGAGCAGCCAGGAGTGGACTATTGCCAATATAGATGCAAATCATTTTCCTGCTGATGTTATTACTTCAATATTTCTTTTCCTAGTGTTAGAGGGACAAGTTAGTCATTTACATCTGTGTGTGGCACAAGAACTGGTTTTACTTTTTGAAAGAAGTTGTTCCATCTATTTCTGAGGATTCCACAACAGCATCAAGTCAAGTACAATCAACAAGTTTTTTTTAATGTCCATGGGGCTAAGAAAGTATGTACATGTGGGTTCTTGGACCACCTGCGCACAATGAAGTCTTCACAAACAGAAAATACTTTGAGCCCATGAATCTGCAAGACCTCCGACATGGTTACTATCTTCCCAGAGCTTTCTCATGACTCATGTAACCCAGTAAACTTCAATTTGACACAAAAGTTTAATGTGTCAGCATCAAAGGGATAATTAATGCTTTCTTTATAATGTAAATTTCTTTAGGGAGGTCGGGGTGGGGGCTGGATGGAAGAGGAAGATAAAATGATCCAAAGTGTAGTTAAAAGCTATCAGCATAATTTTAACCTAAGTAGAGTATAGAACTGTACAGCATGGAAACAGACCCATCAGTCCAATTTGTCCATGCTGACCAAATGTCCTAAATTAATCTAGTCTCATTTGTCACTATTTGGCCAGTATCCCTCTAAACCAATATACCCATCCAGATGCCCTTTAAATGTTGTAATTGTACCAGCCTCCATCGCTTCCTCTGGCAGCTCATTCCATACACGCACCACCCTTTGCATGAAAAAAATTACCCCTTAGGTCCCTTTTAAAGCTACTGAAGAAAGCAAAAAGTACAAAATCAGAGTGCTCAGAGGAGGAGAAGTTCTGAACTGTGCAGCCAGAGAGCACAAGGCTGTGAACAAAGAATCAGAGAGAGAGAGAGACAGTCTGTGAATGAAGTAGACAGAGAGAAAGAGGCTGTGAGTCAAATGGTTGGAGAGCTCGAGGTAGTGAATGGAACAGTCAAAGAGGGTGATGTTCTGAGTCATGTGGTCAAAAGGCGTGAGGCTGTCAGTGGAATAAGTCAGAGACAGCAAGGTTGATCGTGGAGTGATCAGAGAGAACAAATGCATCTGTAGCAAATGTGTAAAACTGAAGAAATTCCAACTCAGATATATTAATTTGGAAGCTGAGTTGAAAACATTGCAATGCATCATTGAAGGGGAAAGTGACCTGAATACTTAGTTCCTGAAGGCAGTCACACCGTTAAGATAAGGCAGCCTAATTCCATCCTAGCAAGGTGCAGAAGATTGTGATCATGAGTAAGGCAGGAGAGGGGTCGGAGAATTATGGTGCAGGAATCTCAGTCCTTGCAATTATCTGACAAGTTTGAGGTGCTTATCTGTGTGGTTGAAAGCAAGGTCTGTAGGGAGGAGGAAAGGACTGACCAGTGTGTCTTGGTTCACAATGCCTTTCAAGGAGCAGGAGTAAAAAGGATAGGAGTGGTAGGAGAAGATTGTATATGGAAGGGATAGACACTGTTCAGTGCAAAAAAATGCATGAGTTCTTAAGGCTATGACTCGACAATGGGACATCTGCTCAGGGTTAGAAAGTAAGTTGGAGTTGAGGTCAGGGGTGATCCAGTTGTCATATCCACGTAGATACCAATGACACAAGTAAGAATGGCAAAGAGGTTCTATTTTGTCAGAATGAGGAGGTAAGCAATGAACTAAAGAGCACACCCTCCGGAACAATAAACTCTGACATTTGCTGATGATTGTACACTGTTCAAAATCATTCACATCTTCTCAGACACTGAAACAGTATGCATCCCTACACAGTGAATCTGGTCAATATTCAGGCTTGTGCTGTCAAGTGACAAGTAACATTCATATCAGGGAATGACTATCTGCAACAAGAGTGAATCTAACTATTGTCCATTGACATTCAATGGCATTATAATTGTTGAATCCTGTACTATCAACATCTGGGGATTGACTAAAAACAAAACTTCCTGAAGAAGGGCTTATGCCCGAAACATCGATTCTCCTGCTCCTTGCATGCTGCCTGATCTGCTGTGCTTTTCCACTCTGATTCAACTCTGATCTCCAGCATCTGCAGCCCTCACTTTCTCCCCGAAAACAAAACTTGACTAACCAAAAAATACTGTACCTACAAAAGAAGACCAAAAGCTTTATTCCAGCAATATTACTGAAGACTTGAGCTGTAGAACTTGCTGCACCGCTGGCCAAACCATTTCTGTACATTTATAACACTGGCATTTACCCAACAATGTGGAAAATTGGCCAGGTATCCAGGTTTGGGCTGAAAAGTAGGAAATAACATTTCCACCATGCAAATGTCAGGCAATGACCATCTTCAATAAGAGACAATGTAACCCCACCTCTTGACATTCAATGGCATTGTCATTACTGAAACTCTAAGTATCAACATCCTGGCCATTACCATTGACCAGAAGCTCAACTGAACTCACCATATAAATACAATCTCTACAAACACATGTCAGAGACTAGGAATGCTGCAGTGAGTAATTCAGCTCCTGAGTCTCCAAAGTCGGTCCTCCATCTACAAGCACAAGTCAGTATGTAATAGAATACTCCCCACTGCTCTGGATGAGTGCAGCTCACAACACAAGAAGCTTGACACAATCTAGGACAAAGTGACCCACTTGATTGGCATGACATCAACAAACATGTACTCCCACTACCGCTGATCCACAGTAGCAACAATATACCGCTATCTACACGATGCACTGCAGAAGTTCCCCAAAGATCCTGAGACATGACCACTTCCATGGAGCAGGACAAGAACAGGAGATGCTTGGGATGTCAACCATGGGAGCAGCAAGTTCTCCTGCAAGCTACTCATCATTCTGCCTTGGAAATATGTCACTGGTCCTTTAGTGTCATTGGTAAAAATTATGGAACTCCCTCCCTAATGGCATTGTGGGTCTCCCTACAGCAAATGGAATGGAGCATTCTGGAAGGTAGATCACCACAATCTTCTTAAGGAGAAAGTGAGGTCTGCAGATGCTGGAGATCAGAGCTGAAAATGTGTTGCTGGAAAAGCGCAGCAGGTCAGGCAGCATCCAGGGAATCCTTCCTGAAGAAGGGCTTATGCCCGAAAGTCGATTCTCCTGTTCCCTGGATGCTGCCTGACCTGCTGCGCTTTTCCAGCAACATACAATCTTCTTAAGGGCAACTAGGGATGGGCAATAAATTCTGGCCAAGCCAGTAAAACCAACGACCCATAAATGAATTTTTTAAAAAAACTATTTACAGTGAATGCAGGAGGAGGTGGTAGATTCCCAGTGAGTGTGCAGGAAATATAGAGGACATAGAGATATCTATCTACTACTTTGGGAGGGTTAGGATGGTGAGTGCTGTTGACTGGACATGATACATGACATAATGAGATGTTTAGCCCTTGAGCTTTGATGAGCTACATTGACAATGAGAGAGAAGATGTAGCAATTACCCATCTGAGATGAGGATCATTAGCCTTCTTGCTATACTGCTGTGCATCGTGTTTCACCAAGAACATTGCACTTACCCACACTACTATCTATGTCCAGGTTGGCTGTGTCTAGTGGCATAGCCTCTTTGTTAGCACCAGAATATAATACTTCCGTCCTGCTCAACAACCTATCCATCAACCCTGGTGATGAACCAAGGAGTAAGAGCAACCAGAAAACAAACTTTCCAGCTCAGCGAGCTAACTTACATATTTAACATTGCAAGTTCCCAATGTGAGCTACAATTCCTAGTTTTCAGTGTCTACAGTTCTGTGGAGCAAGGGTTTAAATACAGAGTTAATAGAGTGAACGTCACAAAGTCCTGGCCGAGGTGCACACTTCTCCTCCTGCTGCATGGTTCCAGGGCAGGCACCAAGGAGTTTAGTTGCTTAATTACTGATGTGAAGAGCAGAAGATTGCATGAGAGAAGTTATCATGTAATGGTAAACTAGTTGCAATACATCTCACTTGAAAAAAATGGGAATTTTAGACATAGGAGCAGAAATTAGACCATTCAGCCCATCGAGTCTGCTCCACCATTCAATCATGGCTTATAGGTTTTTCACCCCCATTCTTCTGCTTTCTCCCCATAACCCTTGGTCCCCTTGACAATCAAGAGCTTATCTATCTCTGTCTTAAAATACTAAATGACTTGGCCTCCACAACCTTCTGTGGTAATGAATTCTCCATAGATTCTCTAACTGAAGAAGTTTCTCTTTATCTCTGTTCTAAAGTGTCTTCCCTTTACTCTAAGGCTGTGCTCTCAAGTCCTAGTCTCTCCTAGAAATGGAAACATCTTCCCAACATCCACACTGTCCAAGCCATTCAATATTCTGTGCGTTTCAATTAGATATCATCCTTCTAGACTCCATCCCATATAGACCTAGAGTCCTCAAAGGTTCCTCATATGTTTAGCCTTTCATTCCTGGGATCATTCTCGTGAACCTCCCCAGTAAATGAATGTGGGTTGTTCCTGATGACCACAACATTCACCCATCTCCATTGTCAATTCAACCTGACTCCAAAGATGGAAGGCCCTACCGATTCCTCATTTGCCTTGCTCGGATAAAATTATCGTAAATGGGTCCTTTACAAAGGCAAATGCTCAAACGTCGCTCAGATATTAAGCTTTTCATTCCTATGACCATTTCTCATGAACATCCTCTGAACCCACTCCAGGGCTAATACTTCCTTCCTGAGATATGGGGCTCACAACTGCGCACAATACTTTAAATGTGGCCTGACCAGAGCATAATAGAGCCTCAGAAATACATCCCCGCTGATATATTCAAGTCCTCTCAAAATAAATGCCAACATTGCATTTCTGTCTCAAACTTCCCAGTTCATCCATGAAAGATCGTTGCTTTGCCTCTTACAAGCTGGGATTACTTGGAGTCCCAGCAATGGTCATTCCTCCTCTCAGAATATTACATGTTTGAAAGGCTGTCATTGGGGGAGTGGGGGGAATGTTTTCTGCTGGCTTTGGGTAGCAACATGGGAAATCCCCCATTCAGAAATCTTGCCCGAGAAGTACTTTTCTTATGCAGATGTTCCCCATAGAACATCTCAGCAGAAACAATAGCAGAAGCAAAATGTTCAATAGTCTTTCAAAAGGAAAGAGAAAAATTAAACTTTTAAAATACAGGGAAGACCAGATGACATTTAACAAAGCATTTAATGCAGCAGCAATGATGGGCTGAACAGTTTCCCTTTAGCCTGTAAAATTGCACTGCTTCTTGTGTATGGATCTGCATTAAATAGATTTTTATTAGAATATGAAGAAAAGGTGGCTAAAATGGTCTGAGGGTCCAGAGCAGCCAAGGTTTGTTAGATCTGAGAGAACTGATTGAATAGTATACCCCTGTTCCTGTGTTACCAGACCCAGTTTTATTATTGTAGCTCTTTTGTATCACAAAGATAAACTGCTTCCAAAAGGGCTAAGATATTCAGGAATATATTTCTGCATGATTTTCATTTGCAAATGTTTCTACATTAGGCTGTAATGTTACAGTCTGCCAAATATGTTCTTGTCTCATGACACAGATTAAATCATCTCAAATGTATACGAGAGAATAATAAAGCAATTTCAGGGCTTTTGAAAAGTCCTTAGGGCTTGATCCTAATAGAAGTCTCCATTTTTTTGCATCACATTACTTAATTTGAATTGGATTGTTGATGAGATTCAAGATTTGTGCTCTATTAGACTTGAATTTTAAGTAGATCAAGAATTCTATTTGTCATCTCATCAGTCCCTCCCAGTTTGCTGCCAAATATAAATTATTGGTTTTGGGGATTGGGGAGCATGTTGGTCAGGAGGTGGTGCGGTGGTGGTGGGAAGTTTGGTGGAGGAAGGACAGCTTGCTATTGTGATGTTGCACAACCTGATTTTGTTTGCCAAATCCAAGATCTGGAGTGCTGACTCTGTTTATTAATCCCAATTGGTGATATAGCAGGTAGACTTTACATCATAGTCTTATCAATTTTAAGTTTTATTTTAAAATTTTACACAATATTTTAATGAGTAGAATTTCCATGTGAGATCCCAGAACTGGGTCTCAGTGTTCCTCGTGAACACGAAGGTACAGGAGCCCTCTTTACTGAGGACTGGCAGAGGAGATCACTGCACCAGACCCATGCCAGTCAGTTGCCACCCGGTCAGTGGTGTACATGTCACAAGATCAATAACCTTCACACTCCATGAGAATAAGCACCACTATCTAGTCTCTACAACCAAGACTGACACTCTCACTATTGCATGCAGCATAGAAGAATTCAGAGAGTACAGCACAAGAACAGGCCCATCAGCCCATCACGCCTCTGCTAACCATGATGCCATTCTAAACTAATCACACTTGCCTGCACATAGTTCATATCCCTCTATTCCCTTCCTGTTCAAGTCTCTATCTAAATGCCTGTTACACATTGTTATTGTACAAAAGTAATTTCTGTCTTGAGAATTACCAAAGGCACAACATCTTCCCCCACTCGCTCTCATCCACCCTGACCCTGTATTTCTTACTCACTCACTTGGAATACTTCATCACCTTTCCGCCAGCCCCCTTTGTCAATTCCATTGGTTTGGTTTTTCCCTGTTAATACTGTAGCTGTATAAATTATTAACTAATTGACATGAAGTCATTTTGGTCACCCTCATCTATATTGACTTTGCTGTATAGCTTTTCTAGTACTTGTCATGTTTCTAGTTGATGTCTCCTTGCTAAGCATATTCACTCCTCATCCAATTCCATTAATTTTCGGTCATCAGGATAACACATCACTGGTTAAACAATCCAAATAGGAAGGTGACGAATTCACACGTTTGAAGAGAAACTCAGCCTGTTTTTATTCTTCAGTCCCTCAACCAGTGATAATTTTGAATACCCAGGGCAAAGTGAGAATAGCTGCCCCTGCACAGCCAGGCCATCATCATGACCCTCACAGCCATTCAGCCAGAGAGGTGTGCAGTCTGCTTCTACAGCCTCCTTGGAAATAGGAGGAGCACTACGTAGAAGTGTCAGAGAGTGGTGGACATATATTGCTTAGAATACAAACTGGACTACAGTGGTGTTCAGGTAGGTTTATTGAAGCATAGTAATTGACAAACCTGTACATAGAGAAAATAAACTATTCATAACAGGTATATAAAGTTTGATTTTGTTATGAGGTCACACAATCATTTCTTTTTCAAGTTGCAGCTTATCATGCTTCATGTGTCATAAGATGCCTAACGTGTTCAATGCCCTGCCTTTGCACTCTCTAAATCTCTGCCCTGCCTTTCAGGCCTGGTTTACTCTCCTGCAATGTTCTGATCTTGAAACACAAAACTGGAAAATGCAACTCTTCTATAAGTTAATGTTTCTGAATGGGTTAATGTTGATGTTACATTAGCTCTACTAATTCCACTGAGGTCACAAAGAGTCTGTGAACGGAGACAAGAACTTCTATTCCAGCTAATGGTGGGAAGTAGATGGGTCTGTACCAGCTCCTAGTAATTAGGACCAAATTACTGACCAAATGAACAGTTGTTGCTAGCTAACAGCAATCAACCTATTTGATCTCTCTGAATATATTCATGAAATAGATAATCTATGGTGATGAATCACTAAATAGACTCATGACTAAGTAAAGACAAGGATGGCAAATATAAAACAATCCTTACCCAGTATCCCGTACTGGCAGAGGTAGCAAATGCCACAATGTTTCAACTGTGGTCATCTGGAAAATTACCATACTTCTCTGGCTACAATGGTGTCATGCACGGACTCATCATCCTTTTGATGACCACATTGTGACCATATCTCCATGGTCAGTCTTCCTCCTCACCTTCCTCCTCCTGCTGAAATTCTTCCTCTCCACCTCTGTTCCAGGTCTGATGAGAGATCCCAATCACTCCACTCTGGCTCCAGTGAGTGTATTAGTGTTCGGGCTGGCAGTATGCTCCAACTAACATGAAAATCCCATTGCCAGGTGGTCTAGAAGCTCATCTGAGCAAGGGATACTATGTCTTGAACAACTCAATGACTTGTTTAAGTATATTATTTGTTTGAAGGTGGCTTTCATTGTACCTTCTCTAACTGCAGTAGTCACCTACTCTGGGGATACCACTTATCCCTGAGTAACCATCCATGCACCTCAGAATTGATCTAAAATTCAATGCAGCCCTAATTCCATATAAATACATTAGTCTTGGAAACTGTAGGATGAAGGCATAGACATGCACAATGGCAAACAGCGTAAAGTGTTCAGTCACCACAATCTGGCACCATTTTTAGGTACAAAAGAATAAAAAAGAACTTACTTAATTAGAGTTCATCTTCATCAGCTGGGGTCCCAAACACGGCTCCAGCAAGGTCCCCACTCATGGTTTACCGCAGTCAGAAACCCCTGTTATGGGCACCAACACCACTGAAGTCAACATCCTGTCACCGCAGAAAGAAACCCCTTTCAATGACTAGCCAGTAGCTGCACAGTTAAAGGGTAGTAGCCCTTTCTGTTAATATTGCCAGATTGCATCCTTCAAGTGAGCCCTCACTAAAGCAGGCATGCAGTCAACCATGCACTGCACCTACACAGGAAAACTCTGCCATCCATTGTATCTAAGATGCTGCATGTATTGGTATCAAGAGAGATGAGCTATACCACCCTTATGAAAAGGAAATCTGTGACCATGTGAATACACATGTATGCAGTGGGAGCTGCACACTGATTACTGGCTGAGCATTGGAAGAAACAGTTTGCAAAAATATTTAAGAACACAATGAACTGCAATGGAAGGGTGGACATCTCAGTGGACATTTTACTGGAATGTTTTGGTCTCCTCTTGCATAGTCTCACACTCATGTCAGGATAAGTGAGCCCATTCATATAAGTTATTTCAATTTGATACTGATTGCTCCTGTCAATGTGTCCATTGCTTGGAGGTGCTCTGGAGCTACATCTATTGCTGACGAAACAATTTTAAAGTGAGCAGCAGACTGTCAGACCTTTGAGGCACCTATCCCCGTCAAGTAATTAGTTGGGATGGATTTGGTCTCTGCAAATACCTCACTCTCTTCCCTTGCTCTCTCATGAGAATTTCTTTCCTGACAGGTAATGACTGACTTTGTTAAATGGAAGAAGAGGTTTACAAGATATTGTTGAACAGCATTCCCAATCACTCTCTAACAAGGTATGGGGAGACATGTTTATTTGGAAGATTCCAAAATACAGTCAAGTATATGAATAAATGAATGAATGAATGATTTATTGTCACATGTATTCGGGAGATATAGTGAAAAGTGTTCAGTTATTACAATCTGGCACCATTTTGAGCTACAAAAGAATAAAACTAGTACTTAAATAAAGTTTGTCTTCATTGGCCAGGGTCCCAAACACAGGACTTCTGCAAGATCCCCACTTGGGGCCAACCGCAGCCAGGAGCCCCTGCTCTGGGCACAGACATTACCACAGTCAGCAAACTGTCACTGCAGAAAGAATCCATGCTCCAGGCCTACCATAGTTAAGAGCCTCCATTCCGCCATCATTGCAGCCGACACCCTGCCACTTTTCCAGCATTCTATGCATCAGGCCTACAAGCAAGGAGTCATCGCTGACACCTGTCTGGCCAACTCGACTCCAGTGGAACATCCACAAACAAATGTAGAGAGGGAAGATAAGGAGATTTAATGTACCTCTTATGATGGCAATTCCAACATCAGTGGACATGCATGTAGAGTTATTCCCAACGAGCAAAATAACCAAATAAAAATATTGTGGAGTTCTATGTATGCAGGAAATTCAGAATTCCAATAAATGAAAATAAAGATTTTGCCATTTTAGGCCCATTCCCAACTTCGAGGAGAAAGTGAGGGCTGCAGATGCTGGAGATCAGAACTGGAAATGTGTTGCTGGAAAAGCGCAGCAGGTCAGGCAGCATCCAAGGAACAGGAGAATCGACGTTTCGGGCATAAGCCCTTCTTCAGGCAAGTTGCATACCAGAAATAGAGAAAACGCTTGGAGATAAAAAAAAGTGAGGAAATTAAGGTAATATTAGCAGAGAAAAAGTGCTGGAGGAACTTATTTGGTTAAAATCTGACAAACCCCGATGGCCTACCTCCTAAAGTCCAAAAGAAATAATTGCATCGGACTGACTATTATTTTCCAAAATTCCCTAGATCCTGGAATACAGCAGTTTGAGAGATTGCGAATGTAAAACTACTACTCAGGAAAGGAGAAAGAGAGAAAAGCAGGCAACTACAGGCCCATTAGCGCAACATCACAAAATGATTGGAATGTATTATTAAGGAGTTCTTAACAATCAGCTTAGAAAATCATGATATGATCAGACAATGTTACCATACTTTAATAAAGGGAAATGGTGCTTGTCAAGTTGATTATCATATTTTGAGAATGTGACTAATAGATGAAGGGAAACTAATAGATATAGTATTTCTGGAATTGCAAAGGAATTTGATAAAATGCCACATAAAGCTTTAATAATGTTAAGGGCTGATGAAGTTGGGATAATATATTATTAACAAACGATTGGGTAATCTATAGGAAGCAAAGATTAATGGGGAATTTTAACGTTAGCAGATTGTGATTATTGGAGTCACGCAAGGATCAGTGCCAGAACTGCATCTTTTTAGAATTAATATTAATGACTTGGACAAATAGAATAATGTATTTACATTTGTTGATGATATAATAGAAATGATGATACAGGTGGAAATCTAAGCTGAGTGGGAGCACTTAGAGAGGTTACAAAGAGATAGACAGGTTGAGTGTGGGCAATAAGGTAGCAGAGTATGATGTGGGAAAATCTGAGGTGATTCCTAAGAATAGAAAAGCAGAGCATTTTTAAAAGTGTAAGATTTGTAAATGTTGCTGTTCAGAGAGACTTGTGCATACTTTTACATAAAAAGTTACCCTGCATGTAGAACAAGCTATTCGGAAAGTAAATTACATATTGGCCTTCATTACAAGTAGATTTGAGTCCAGGAATAAAGAGGCATTGCTGTACTGTTTTGGTGAGACAACAACCTGGAATACTGTAGTAACTTTGGTCTCCATTTTTAAGGGAGCATTTACTTGCATTGGAATCAATACGGCAAAGATTCACTTGATTGGTAAAAGTAAAGAAATAAAAGGGCAGCACAGTTCCAGGGTATCTGGGTTCAATTTCACCCTCAGGCAACTGACTGTGTGGAGTTTGCACATTCTCCCTGTCTGTTTGGATTTCCTCCAGTTGCCCCGTTTTCCTCCCACAGTCTTAAGGTATTCAGGTTAGGTGGATTGGCTATGTAAAATTTCCCGTAGTGTCCAGGAATGCGCAGGCTCGGTTAATTAGCCATGGGAAATGCAGGGTTATAGGAATAGGGTAGTTAGGTGGGTCTGGGTGGGATGCTGTTCAGAGGGGTGGTGTGACTCGATTGGTCAAATGGCCTACTTCCACACTGTAGGGAGTCTATGATTCTATAATTCTGAAGAATCTTAAATGGGTCGATGCTGTTCCCATTGGCTGGGGCATGTAAGTCATTGGACAAGTCTCAGAAAAAAAGAGATGAGATTAAAAGAAATTTCTTCAGCCAACTGTTGATGAATCTTTTGGAATTCTCCACCCAAAGGATTGTGAATGCTTTATTATTCAACATTCTCAAGGTTGAGATTGACAGATTTTTAATCTCTCAGGGAATTAAGAGACATGATGTGATGGTTAGAAAGTGGAGTTGAATCCATGACCAACCAAGATCATACTGAACGATCATAACTTGACAGATCATATACAGTCTACTCATGTGTTCTTGTAGCCTTGTGTTGTCACCTTAGCTAAAATTAGTTTGAAATATCATCAACAGATTTAATTGCTCCAGTGAAAAATAGATCAAAATATAATAAGCTTCTACATAATGTACTTCAGAGACATATTTCAAATCTATTGATAGTATAAAGGAAGGTCATAAGTCATTTAAAAGAAGATTCTGTAAATAACTACATTTCATGGACAAAACTGTTAAGTAATTCTGAATGAATCATAAAATTCTTAAGTGTCAGCAAGGAACTAGAACATGAGTTACTTCCTTTTTTTGGGCTTGGCAGCTAATATTCGAGGAATCCAATGGAGGTGCAGTGTTTGTAATTTTGGTGTTCCCACTTTATTTCGTGTGGAGAAGAATATGTACAGTCCACAGAGCTGGTCGGGACATCTTAGCTTTCACCTGGGCAGTTAATCCAGATCTGTAAAAACCACTTTCCTGTGGACACCACATTATTGTATCTGAGGATGCTGTGGTCAGAGTGGACTAAGTAAGAATGAAAATGAAACAAAGGATTTAAAACTCAACCAGGTCAATTCTGGTTCTGATTCTAAACAAACTACCCAAGGTGACATGTTTGCAATTCTTGTACGTTAGGGCAGGATTGAAGGTGACAGCCTAGTTTATACAATAGTAATCTTCATTCTTCCTAACTGTATCCAAGTCAGCATTTTGTAATACTAGGCTGGAAAGTATGTGGGAAACTCAGAGGCTGGCTATGTAAGCTCCAACCCACCAGAGATTGTGCAAATATAGGTTTTGTCTTATAAATAATCATGGTCAGATTGATGTTGTTAATTTTCCTTAACAAAGGCTAGACTGATGAAAGTACCTAGTGAAAGTCTCTGTGCATAGCTAAATGTGTTATTGGTGCACCCAAGTTAGCATTTAAGCAAATGAACATTACATGTAGACACACACAAACTGCACTTCAGACAGCGGTTCTGAACTGTGTTGAGTTTCTTGAGTGTTGGTGGAGCTGCACTTTTCCAGGCGAGTGGAGGATATTCCATCACAATCCTGACATCCTGTGAGGGTGAAAGGAAAGGCTGATAGGTATAGGAAATACTGGATGATGAGAGAAATTGAGGGCTTTGGTTAAGACAAAGAAGGAAGCATATGTCAGGTATAGACAGGATAGACTGAGTGAATCCTTAGAGTATAAATACAGTAGGAGTATACTTAGGACAGATATTAGGAGGGCAAAAAGGAGACTTTGGCAAATAGGATTAAGAAGAATCCAAAGGGCTTTTACAAATACATTAAGGACAAAAGGGTAACGAGGGAGAGAATAGGGCTCCTCAAAGATCAGCAAGGCACAGGAGATGGGGGAGACAAAAATGAGTATTTTGCATCAGTGTTTACTGTGGAGAAGGACATGGAAAACCCTAATAGTCAGAGGGAAATTGAGAAACAAACTTGTAAGGAGATCTCAGCTATCTGTAAGATTAATAGGGTGGTTATGGTGGGGGATTTTAACTTTCCAAATATAGACTGGAACAGCCATAGTGTTATAGGTTTAGATGGAGAGGAATTTGTTAAGTGTGTACAAGACAATTTTCTGATTCAGTATGTGGATGTACCTACTAGAGAAGGTGCAAAACTTGACCGACTCTTGGGAAATAAGGCAGGGTAGGTAACTGAGGTGTCAGTGGGGGAGCACTTTGGGGCCAGCGACCATAATTCTATTGGATTTAAAATAGTGATGGAAAAAGATAGACCAGATCCAGAAGTTGAAGTCCTAAATTGGAGAAAGGCCAATTTTGACGGTATTAGGCAAGACTTTTGAGAGCTGATTGGAGGCAGATTTTTGCAGGTAAAGGGAAGGCTGGAAAATGGGAAGCCTCCAGAAATGAGATAACGAGAATCCAGAAAAAGTATATTCCTGTCAGGGTGAAAGCAAAGGTTGGTAGGTATAGGGAATGCTGGATGACTAAAGAAATTGAGGGTTTG
>NC_057711.1:44370932-44393243 GCF_004010195.1 Chiloscyllium plagiosum
AAAATCATGAGGGGCATGGATAGGATAAATAGGCAAAGTCTTTTCCCTGGGGTCGGGGAGTCCAGAACTAGAGGGCATAGGTTTAGGGTCAGAGGGGAAAGATATAAAAGAGACCTAAGGGGCAACGTTTTCACGCAGAGGGTGGTACGTGTATGGAATGAGCTGCCAGAGGAAGTGGTGGAGGCTGGTACAATTGCAACATTTAAGAGGCATTTGGATGGCTGTATGAATAGGAAGGGTTTGGAGGGATATGGGCCGGGTGCTGGCAGGTGGGACTAGATTGGGTTGGGATATCTGGTCGACATGGACGGGTTGGACCGAAGGGTTTGTTTCCATGCTGTACATCTCTATGACTCTATGACTGTATCTACTTTGTAGGTATTGGAAATGCTTTGAGGAGTTAGAGAATTTGTTTGCCTGATCCAATTTTGTTTTTGGTCAATGGTAACCCTCAAGATGTCGACAATGGGGGATTCAGTGAAATAATACTATGAATATCAAGGGGAGAGGGTTAAATTCTTAAAAACAATATATTACAGATACAGATATCTGAAATAAAAATAGAAAGAGTTAGAGAAACTCAGTAATTCTGGCAGCCTCTGTTTCTGACCTGCCATGATTGAATGGCGGAGTGGGCTCGTTGGGCCGAATGGCCTTACTTCCGCTCCTATGTCTTATGGTCTTATGGTGTGGTGGGAGAATGGGGATATCACAAAGGGCTGTCATATATCCAACTTAAAGGCCTTTGATGAAGTAAGTGCAACCAAGCTTTTATTAGATGTAGTCTAGACTGTGTATCCTGCTGAGGTATTGGTATACAATGCAACATCTGTGTGTCTTGGCATAGGTGAGCAGTAAACATGAAACAGATCGACAAACAACTCTTTATAATATGTACCATCTAACTAGTAAATAGTGCAAGGCATCATTGATTTACTTTACCTAACAGTATCCATTAAAATATATTATCTTCTCTCATATCTCTTGCCAACCTCTATATGTGTGCATGTGTTCAGCATTCACTCTAGTTGCCCCTGATGTCCCAGTTTGTAATGAGGACAATTTTACTTTTAATGAAAGAAAATAGTTTGCATAAGGCTGTTTTCTTCACTAGCTGTCATATTCTTTACTCGGGACTGCCTCACATTGATTACATGCTCAGGGATTTCATTTCTTGAGTCAACATTGTATTTATCTTTACCTTCTCAATTGTTTACTTTTTCTGCTCTCTGCTCTGTAGGCCTCTGTTAAATTTATTTCTTGAATGAGACTGAATCTACAGAGACTGTTCATTTAATAAATTTCAATTTTAACCATAATCCAGTAAGAAAACATTTTCCTTTTTTCATTCATTCATGGGATGAAGGCTGGCATTCATTGTTTATCCCTAATTTTGTTTGGGAAGGTAATAGCAAGATACCTCTTGAAACGCACCAAACCAAGCACTTTGATGCTACTAAAGACTTGCTTTGCTATTTCAAAGGGAGGTTAAGAGTAAACTACATTGTTGTGTATCTGCAGCCACAGATAGAGCAGTAAGGATAGCAGTTTTGTTTTCATTCAAGGATGTTAATGAACTAACTGAGGTCTTGTAACCATCTAGAAATTTCACAGTCAACATCACTGACAATATTTAATTTATTGCCAATTAATAATATAACGTAATTAAAATTCTTCAGGTTTTACGTTGGAGTCTGAATTCATGTCTGCAAAATATTAATTCAGACCTAAGGTATTATTACAGTAATACAATCACAACACTATCTACCCGAACTGGAATTCAAATTAGCAAAGGCTGTAGTGGGATTTGAACTCAAATTCACTAGTTTATTAACATAAACCCTTCATAACCATGTCTAATTTACAGCTGAGAATGGCACAATGAAATACATTACTCAAGTACAACATTGCTCATTTGCCAAACCAAGTACCGTTTCACAATTAAAATTCTAAACAAAATGCTCTGATTCCATTTTCATGCTATTCAGGTGTGAGAACTTTTTGTACAACAACTACATAGAAATTTGATTCTATTGAAATCCTGACATGTTTTACCACTGGCCCCAAGAAGATTAATCTGGTAATATATCAATACATTTTTAACAAAGCAGCTCTCTGTGCTATCCCAGTGAAGAATAATGTGGAACAAACTTGATTAGAAACAAAAAAAAACTGCAGATGCTGGAATTGAAAATAAACAGGCAGGAGGCTGGAAGTACACAACAAGCCAGACAGTATCAGGAGGTCAAGAAGTCAATGTTTCGCTTGTAACCCTTCTTCAGGACAAACTGTGCAAGGAAGTTGCTGCCTGCCTATTCTTCCTTACTCCCAAGAATTACTAGGCATTCATTGAGAAAACAGTGCAGAGCAATATTCCTGGAAAATTAGAGGCAAAGTAAACTGAAATGTTTTCAAAAGCATTAGCAACAGTGCATTTGCACATATTAAAAGTCAAAAAGATATTTCTTGTCTGTAATCTAGAATGTAGAATTCAGAGGCATTGCTATGTAATTACACAGTCAATAAGTAAAACATGAGATTCACACTGCTTCATATCAGAACTATTTTGTTGTCTTATTCTCTCTGCATGCTGTCTTACGGGAAAGTCACTTTATATTACACAGAGCTAAAGTGTCAGGTTGAAGTTTGAAATTTAACAATAAATTATGCAGATTGTTTGAACCTGCATTGCACAATATATCTGTGGCATAAAGAAATGGTATTTTTCTGTATTAATATAGCTAAGTCATAAAACAACAAACAATTTGTCTAATCAACTCAAATTTCTGCAATTAATGTACATTCTGATCACATCTTTTTCCTAAAAAAAGCAATATTCCTTTAATACAGTAGGATGGATCAGGAAGTGTGGAAATCCTTAATATTGAAGGTAATTAATATTGAAGGTAAAATTGTTCAGCAAACCCTATCAGGGACACTGAGGTTGCACTCGGGCTCAGAGGCACAACACAGATTGAAATATTGCGAAGGCAAATAATATACAGAAATGTGTCATAATTGTGGCAATAATGTCTGATTTAGAAAATAAAAACACTAATGCAGCATTGCAGTCAATATTTGAGCAAATATTTCATATAAAATATCACACTATAGATATCTATAGATTGTGCTGCAATCCTACTCAAGTTACGTATTGAGTACATAACTTATCTTGCATCATCCTTGTCAGATGTGTTTGAATAGCAGTGTTGTGAGTTGTCGATCTGTAAAGAGAACACCTTTAGCAATCTGTTAATTACATAGAGCAAAATAACATGAGCCTTGCTCAAAGCTCTCAATTTAACAAATGGTTTTATATACTTATTTCTAAAAATAATCATTCACAACTTGCATAAATATTACATCTGTGCTCAGTCTGTATCACTCATTTCTTTAAAAGGATTGACATTAAGATTCTGAATGAAATCCAGAAAGTTAACCTAGCTTCTTGTGAATCTGCCACACCCCTTGCTTCTCAACAACCATGCTTTCAGCACCTTAGGCCTTAAGTTCTAGAATTCCTTTTCTAAGTCTCTTTTTCTTAAAACCATTCATTTATGAGAGTAAGCATGCCAAGCTGAGCCAACAGTTCCATGGCTGTTTGTACTGGGAAATGCCAAACAGAAGTAATAAATCTTAGCTAAGAGCCCTGACAAGCATTAGCCTATTGAAACACCTGAGCCCTCCCCCAGTTGACTGATAATTCTAGCTGTGATCTCAGCTTTCAATTTCACACTGGTATGAATCATACAATCCCTACAATGAGATAGAGACTATTCGCCCCATCATCTAGCCGACACATCCTGGACGCTAAGGAACAATTTACCATGTCCAAACTACCTCTACATGAAGTTAAGAGGTATCAAGTGCTTTGCCATTTCAATTATTGAAATATAAAAGACCTTGATGATGGACACTTTAGACAATAGTGAAGGATGTATTTTTTTTTAAATAGTAACATTGTGGTTTTAACATAGTGGGAAGTTAGAAATGGACCCCTTTTAGATATATTTTTAAACAAATGCAACTGTCACTACAGGGTTCATTGTGTCTATATATTGTATCATGTGTGTATGGGCATGGACGTGCCATACCTTTGCATAAGCAATCAGGAGGGGTCCAGAAACCCAAAGAAACCCAAACATATAAATAGAAAGCAGGACTTACCAGCAGTGCTTCACCTGAGAGCTACCCTAGTAGGGTGACAAAACATCTCCCACTCAGCAAGCAAACCTAGATCCAGATCCAAAGATGAACCACCTCGATTTAATCGTAAACTCTCTACAGTGTGAAAGCAAGCCATTTGGCCCAACAAGTCCATACATCTCTCCGGAGAGCAGCCCACACAGACTCATTCCCCCCCCCCCAGTCTATCCCTGTAGTCCAGCATTTCCCATGGCTATTCCATCTAACCTTCACATCCCTGGACACTATGAGAAATTCAGCATGGCCAATCCACCTAACATGCACACGTTTGGACTGTGAGAGGAAACCAGAGCACCTGGAGGACACCCATGCAGACATGGGGAGAATGTGCGAACTCCACATGGACAGTCACCTGAGATTGGATGAAAGTGAGTACTGCAGATGTTGGAAATCAGAGTCAAGATTAGCGTGGTGCTGGAAAAGCACAGGAGGTCAGGCAGCATCCGAGGAGCAGGATAATTGATGTTTCAGGAAAAAGCCCTTCATCCACCTGAGACTGGAGTTGAAATCAGGTTGCAGGCACTGTCAGGCAGCAGTGCTAATCACCGAACTACCGTGCAGCCTCAAGTAAGGAAGTCCTTAGTCACTGGGTGGTTTAGATTGGTTTCATTGTGAAGAAAACTGTATACTACACTTTCATAAAGGTTGTGAACTAGATGAGGTTTTTTCCCTTATAACACTTGAGAATAGCTACATGGTCACCATTAATTAGCATTTCATTGCAGATATTTGTTGAATTCAAATTTCACCATCTGCCTTTAGTGGGATTTGAACCCATGTTCCCTGAGCATTTGCTCTGGATTGTGAGTCCGATGACATTACCAGAACACCACCATCACCCATAAACTGTCAGATGCCAACAGTCATACATGACAAAGGCCTGCCATAAAAGTACTGGATGAGAACACAACTCTAGAAGAAACTGTGACTACCATCAACTGCCTGAAGACCTGGAAATGTTGGAATTCCACCTAAAGCCTTGTGGCCTGAAGCTAAGTAACGATCTCCATGAGCTTTTATGATTTGGCGAGAAACACGTAAGAATTTCACGCAATCTTTGTGGTGTCATTATCATCACGTTACATCAAAACAAAAAAGAAAGTTCCAACTACTCTGGGATTATTCTTCTTTCTATCGCTGCAAGGGTTCTGGCTACAATACATCTGAACAAGCCTGTGACTACTACTGCATAAGAAAACCTCCCAGAGAACCATTACAATTTCCAGGTAAATAGAGGCATCACCAACATGATGTTTGTACTCGGACAAATAAAAAATGTGTTGTCAGCAAAACATCACTTTTGTTGATGTCCTCAAGGCCTTCAAACACTGTGAGCAGATGAGGACTTTTGAAAATCATTAAAAATCTTGAAAGCCCATACAGATTCCTGGTCATGAAAATAAGTTTGTATAAATCAAGCACATCAATGACCTTTGGAGCCCTTCTGAATCTCCAGTGGTGGAAAGCAGGGACTCATCTGGCCCTGACCTTATTCGTTATCTTATTCAACAAGATATTGCAGCAGGCAACAAAAGACCTTTAGGAAAGAGTTTACATTTGCTTTCTGACTTATGGAGCTCTCTTCAACATCAGACTCACACAAAGTAAAAAAGAGAAACACGTCAATGAACTTCTATTCACTGCTATTCTATTCACTTCTATTCACTGATGGCTGTGAAGCCCTGAACGGCAGACAGTAAGATTTGTAGCATGTAACAACACATTTTCTGAGGCTGTACAATTCCTCAGACTGAAAATCAATTTAAAGAAAACTGAAGTCCTGCATCAGTCAGCATTGTCAGTGAGTTAAAAATCACACAACACAGGTTATAGTCCAACAGGTTTAATTGGAAGCACACTAGCTTTCAGAGCATTGCTCCTTCATCAGGTGATAGTGGAGGTGGTATTGTCAGTGAGGGAACTGAGCTGAATTCTTCCACGCTGTTGTTCTGTCTATAGGGTGGTCTTATCTTATTTGTTATCACCCTGAACAATTAAGTGGATAATGAGCTTTCAGAAGCAACAATGCATTTTACAGGTTGTGCAAACAAGCTTGGAGCAATCACAGTCTTCATATAAAACCCAAACTCAAAGTGTACAAATTTGTAGTCATCATCACATTTCTGTCTGATGCCTAGACATGGGTCCTCTACCATTAATATGTGCACCATCTAGAGCAATTTCACTAGTGCTGTCTCTGCAGCACCCTCAAGATCTGCTGGCACAACATAAATATTGTAGTCCTGGAAAAAGCCAATATCACCAGAATTGAAGCCATTCTCCTGCAAAATGAATTTGTCTGGATGGTTAACCGTTTCTGCCCAAGATTATGTTGTGGGAGAGTTGACCATTCATAAGCATGACAGAAGATCCTGATGCAAATGTTTCAAGGACCTCCTGAGAAAGTGTGGCTCTGTGTGCCTGTTTGACCACGAGCAACTAGGAAAGCAGACCATAGATTGTGATGCCTGAAAATACTGCATCGGGAAGACTTCAGACAACTTCGAGACAGAGTGAAAAATTAGAATGAAAGAAAAAAAAGAGAAATGTAGCTTCAAGTGCTCCAACCATGATCATACCTTGCTTTATTCCTGCTGTGGGTCACAGATATGGTGCGGCACGGTGGCACAGTGGTTAGCACTGCTGCCTCACAGCGCCAGAGACCTGCGTTCAATTCCCACCCCGGGCAACTGTCTGTGTGGAGTTTGCACATTCTCCCCATGTCTGCGTGGGTTTCCTCCGGGTGCTCCGGTTTCCTCCCACAGTCACAAAGATGTGCAGGTTAGGTGAATTGGCCACGCTAAATTGCCCGTAGTGTTAGGGGTAAATGTAGGGGAATGAGTCTGGGTGGGTTGCTCTTTGGAAGGTTGGTGTGGACTTGTTGGGCCAAAGGGCCTGTTTCCACACTGTAGGAAATCTAATCTCGATGAGAGATATGCCTGATTAGCCATTAGCAGGTTTGCAACTGATGAATACAAACACTTGTAAAATCTTTGTCCACAACAAAATTCCTGGAAGTACAAATTCCACTGAGTGCCCACTCATGTCTCAGTACTTCTAAATTTTAGTAATTGTATTGGTGTTGGAAATTTGATTTCTTTTAACACTGATTTTTTTTCTCCTTTTTCCTATGTAGCATTAGGTCTGACTTAACTGCTGCCTTAATCATTGGGATCGCTGAGGTCACGATGTTTCATTGAGTTGACATCAAATGTGGCAACATGTATACCCTTTTTTCAGTGATTAGGAAAGTTTTGTTCTCAGAAGGAATGACAACCAGCTACAGATGAAGGTGGACAAGGGACAACAATCATCCTGATGTCATAACTAGCTGTCCTGTGATTTTTGGCTGTAAGGACTTAAACCGGTGTATGACACATTATAAAAGTACCTTTAAAAAATAGGCAATATCAACAAGTGCTCAAGGTCGGGAGAAGTCCTTGTCAATCAATCTTTGCATGTGGCAGTCCAGGGATCTGCCATCTACAAATTGAAGGTGAATCAAAAGAGTTTAAGGGAAGACCAAGGAAAGAGTTTCCTATCAACAAGAGGTTGCCTTCACAACTTTAATGAGATTTTCACACTCTTTGCCAACAACCTGTTTCACTTCTGGAAGTAATGAACTATCCTCAATTTTCACATGTGCATCATCTTCTTAGTCAGATTAACGGATGTATCAGATCTAATATATTCATAACAAATGTAATAAACTAGCTAACAATTTCTTACAAATAGTCAACTGCCTCTATTAGGTAACTGTGATCATCAACACTCAAAACTTAATGTTGGAGACTAAATTTTTAAATTGTAACAATGAGTCGTCTGTTTCTAGCTAAATATGCCAGAAATGTTTCTGGACTTGTGCAATCTGTCATCAATTCTCACATTTATTTTAGAGGGTAACTGTGACCTGACTCAAATACATATGGTCCAACACCTATTGCTTTATTTAGTAGAAAGCTACAAGCAATTCCCTTTTTGGTTTTTCATTAATTTTGTAGTAACCAGACTGGGAAATGAAAGAGTAGATTCTAAGAAATCAAGAATCCTTATTGGAAGTAAAGATAAACGAGATGAAAATGTCTGCCAGAAAGGAGACAGGCCTTGCTTCAGACAACAGCAGCAGTGTATCTGCTAAACAAGGTAGTACAGTGTTGCTGGATATGGCTCAATAATGTATTTGTAGCAGTGACATTGCTTAATTCCTAACAGACGTTGTAGCACTTAACTATGGCAATTGGTTTCAGTTTTAGCTTGAGACAGGAATTTGGATTGCCCATGCCAAATCTTTGTTGTATTGTATCCAATCCCTTCAAACATTTTTAACCCCAGATTCACTAGTTCCAACACTATCTCAAACACAAAACCATTAGAAGAAAAAGGAGTTCCAAAGTAATCATTTGATGGTGTTTTCCTGCTGTCACTGGCACACAAGGAACTGTCAAGAAGTTCAGGGGAAACAATTTATCTGGAGTAGGGTTTTAGTTTTTTATGGGTGAGCTCAAGGGTCTGCAGGCCATAGTTTAGCCTGCAGTTAAAATGGCATATGTCTTAATAACGTTGATAGGTCTTAACTTCATAATTTAAATCAGTTTGACTAGCTTTCTTGTGCCTGAATACAGAAAACTTAAGGTGGGTTACAAAAATCTGGCATGAAAACACTTAACAACATAACCCCTCTGCACACAACGATCATTCAGGGTTGTTGGGGGTTAAAGGCAAATCTCAAGTCTCCTGTCACAAATTTATTTAACTGAGTTTCTATTAAAATGTCATTTTCATTTAAATTCAAGTCTATTGGAAATTATTGCCAGTTCAATTGAGTTTATTTCAGTGTATTAGAAGACATTAATGCCAATGTACAAGCTCACAAATCATATAATTGTAAGGTTTAGTGTAATTGAGTGAGAGTCCCTACTGATTAGGATTCATTGTAAGAGAAATAAAAACTGGCAGAATTATATCACAATGCTGCAACAAAAATCAAAGGAAATTAATGCCACTTCATAAACTGGTAATTTTGGCAAATAAGGATATTGTTAAGGTACTCAAGATGCCTGGACTGCAACTTTTTAACAAAGTTATGGTTGGAAGTTTCCTTTTTGCATAAACAAGTGAATGACCATTTCTTTTTGTAATTAAATACAATACTCAAGGATTTTTAACCCCCAGAATCACGAGCTCCAATACTGTCTCTTAAGTAAAACCAATAGAAGAAAGGAAGGTCTAAAATAATTATTTGACATACATCTTGACATTTTTTTTGCTTCGTGCAGGTTGCATAGAGTTTCTTTTTGAGAGATTATCACTATGCGTCCCTGTGTGATTTTGTGTTGTATCTTACCAAATGTGTCTCATTAACTATCTACCTCACTCCTATGGCATTCCTCATATCCAATTCTATCCCCATTTTACCTGTGGCATTCATGGAACAATGCACCACTCATCAGATATCCACCAAAAAACCAGCATATCTTCTGCCTGTGCCATCTTAGAAAGGCTGTTGTGTATCCGAACAAATGTTGGCAATCTGGCATTGTCTTCACCAGCAGGGTCATGGTACAACAGGCATGGAGCCTTATTGCACGTGGCACACAGCTGACACTCTCTCATATGTACAATCCTACTCTCTCACTCTGGTCAATATTTAATCACCACATACACAGTTAACATGTCCTTAATTACATCCTGTCAAGAACCCGCTCGACATCACTGCTAATCTATCCCCAGTATCCACTACTGACCCACACCCTATCATTGTCCAGTAGGGGGAATGTCACATACAAGTAGGCAGGACCACAATTCTAAACCTAAGCTTTTATTTAGAACCACCAAAATGGAGCACAAACAAAACAAATAGAGGCTACACTTAAGCCCAAAATGTAAACCAAAGGCTGGCACGATGACTAATGACTTCTCTACAGTCCAGGACAGTCTGCTGCATGCAGTTCTGATCTATTGGAACTGCATGTCAGTCAGGCATTGGCTGGCTTGTTGCACCTGACGCAATTGAGTTCGTTCATGGACAAGCCAAACTTCATCATCTTCTCCGGAAGACTGGTTCCACTCCCCCAGCTCCTAGCATGATTTACATCATCTTGGTACCTGTTCCATTGAGTAGAGCACTTCACACCAAGATGTTGTGATACACTCCGTCCAGACTATACTGGAGGCCCACCATTATCACCCCATTCAATTCCAGTCCAAGAAGTGGAACCACATTTTCAACAACCCTATTGGCTGTACCACTGTGGCCCTGTTTAAGGCATTGGGGGCATTGCATCTGTGCTTTACATCAATCAGGGGTTACTTTCTGGTTTCATGAGCCATGGTCACAGTGGGTAGTCCCTGTCCTTCACTAGCTAACCTGGACACTCAAATATGAAATGTACATGAAAGTGCTCCAGGATGTCAGAGTTGAGGTACTGCCAGGATAGCTAGCAATAGTAAAGTACTTACTGTAGAAAGTAGCACTGGTAATCCCACATAAATTAAATGGAACCTTTTCTTGTTGATGAATTCTGCTGTGTTGTGATACCGCCCTCTCAGTGCCACATGTGTACAGCCAATGGCATTCTGCACCTGGGAGAAGTAAGCAATGTTTGCAAACTTACTGCAAGGGTTGAACCACTAACCGCATCATCACAAAACAAAGTGAACTGTTGTGATCTTGCACAGATGACATCAGCCTCGGTCCTGATGGATTTATGGATGAGATCCCATCTGGGTTATCCATCACTCCCTTGAAGGAAGTTCAAAGAGGTTCAAAGTGGCTGTCACCTTCCCAGCCACCAGGAGAGATTGGCCTGTCATTCCTGCAGCCCTCAGGTATCGTTCCAGCATCTGGCTTAATTCTGTCACAGTGTTCAACTACAGTCATTCTTTGCACCATTACTTCCTCATGCCCAAAAAATGGAATTGGGGATGAAAAATTCCACATCTCCTGTGGACTTCATGCATTCTGCCTCTTTAACCCTACTGTGAACTGAAAGCTTCTTGTCCTCCTCAGCAGCCTACTGCTAATCCTGGACTTGCCATTGTCCCTGGTCTTCCTGCAGCTGCCTTCACATTCTTAGGAAGTCAGGCACAATGACCAAAATGCCCCCTGCAGCGGTCTCTGGGTGGAATTGAACAAGGTTGGGAGCACAAAAAGTGAAAGATGTTTAGGTGTCAGAGAGATCATTGGTGGCATACTCTGCAACTGAGGGTTGCATGCACCACTGCATTGAGTGAGATATGCAGCATCTGATAACAAGGGCCATGTCTCCATCACTCATTCAGCTCCAGCCTCAGTATGTGCAAGAAATTGTTGAATGTGCTGTGCTGACTGAGTGGCCAACACATTTCATCAAAAGGCTGTGCCTGCTTTGTTCCAAGCTCCTTCCCATCCCAGATCCACATCAATCAACCAGCTTTTCATAACATTCGGAATAAACCATCATGAAATGCCCATAACAGATGATGAAGCAATGGTCTTCAACTTCAACAGCAACCTTGGAAACTGCTCAAGTAATGGATCATCTTTGGCCTGCATCGACCTCTTTTTAAGTCGTTGCTACTAACTTCAGCATATTGAGATCCCAATATTCAGTTTGTAATTACCAATGGCATGTGTAAATCACTTTTGACCAGCATTTCAACCCTATTCATATTCACTCTGCAAGCATTGCCAATAAATGATAAAATGCACGGGCATTGTGATGGTTACTGCCAATAATGCCTCCTCATATAGCTTACTATGCTCTTGGTCCTGTTCTGCCTAATCCCCCAAACTCCATATCATAGAGTTGGTCCAACTTGTCCATGCTGACCAGGTATCCTAAACTAGTCTTGTTCCCTTTACCACCCCTTGGCCCATATCCCTCTAAACACTTCCTATTCATATACCCATCCAGATGCCTTTTAAATGTCATAATTGTACCAGCCTCCACCACTTCCTCTGGCAGCTCATTCCATACATGCACCCACCCTCTGTGTGAAAACGTTGCCCCTTAGCTCCCCTTTAAATCTTTCCCCTCTCACCTTAAACCTATGGCCTCTAGTTCTGGACTGCCCCACCCAAGGGAAAGGACCTTGTCTATTTACCTTATCCAATCACTTCATGATTTTATAAATCTCTATAAGGTCACCCCTCAACCTTGCGTTCCTCACCATCATCATTCTTATTCCCATCTCTGGAAATGCCTGCGCTTGCCCCCTGCCAACCCATCCCTTTTGGCAGTGCTTTCCCAACAGGTGTCCTTGCAGCCTCCTGAATAATCACTGGACTGACTGCCACAAATATATTCACCCAGACCTCTGACTGACTTTGATGAGTAGCCCATAGACATGACTGAGCAGACTCCCTGAATGATGATATGCAATTCCTGTCACTGCTGCTGCTACTGCTGACCCTAGAGGACTAACCATTTCCCACTCCCCAGTCTACAGTCAGACTTCTTCTCTGCCTGTGAGCGGCTTGAGTGAACAATTGACCATGATGGACAAGCTGATCAATAATAGCCTCCACTTGACTAGCCCCACTCACTTCTAACAAGACTATTTGGTTGAATAATGTGCTTGTGCAAGCAGCTGGCACATAGTGTGGTTTTAAATTGACATCTTGGTGTGCTGTACAGCCCAGTGCCCCACTCTGACAGATCCCTACTGACAAACATAGCAAGCAGCCTGTCTGTGTGTCTGTACTCAATAGCACATTAATGCAGCCATATTGATAGCCTTTGGCCCTGGTTGAAACATTAATATGCTAACAGGCTTGGCTTGGAAAGGCAATATAAGACAAGACATGGATGCTGTGAGCATGCATCTACGTTCTCAGTGAGCAAGCACCAAGAAACAGATTGGTGCAATCTGTGAACTGGTGTCTGTCCTTGTGTACAAGGTGTCCTTATGGTTGCCTTTCATTGCCGGGATGTCCTGCTATGCAAGTTTGTGCTTTCTAAGCTGCCTGAAAGTGCATCAACTGTGAAGGCCATGAGGGATTGGCAAATGTCAGATGCCAATCTCTGGCGGGTGCTTGTTGATTGTGCCCTGAAATGTTGTTTGGTGATGAGCAACATGGAGGCTTTTCACAGGCAGCAGTGAACTGAAGGCACTGAAGCCACCCTGGCTTCCATGTCAAGATTTCTTGAGTTTGACGCATTTGTTAAGTTAGGATCCTATGGTGTTGTTAAGGCAGCTTACAAGCCATAATCCACTTTAATTGGCAACTCACCGCTACTCCTTGAGAATCTCTCCTCATCTCTTGGCAAATGCATAGAAAATGCAATGAAATGCTGCCAACATGAAGATAAGCCTTGGCAGACTTCTCTCCTGATTCTGTCAGTAGTCTCTCCAAAGCCCACATCATAGAATCCCTAGAGAGAGGAAAGAGGCTATTGAGTCTATTGAGTGTGTACTGATCCCCCAAAGACCATCCCACCCAGAACCAACAGCCCCCACCCTTTCCCCATAACTCCACATTTTGCACAGCCAATCTACCTAAACTGTACATCTTTGGACTGTAGGAGGAAACTGGAGGACCTCGAGGAAACCACGTGAACACAGGGGAAATGTGCACATTCCACACAGATGTCACCCAAGACTGGAATCAAACCAGGGTTCTTGATGTTCTGAGGCAGTAGTGCTAACCACTGCACCATCATGCACCCTCCATCACTCAGACCCTGAGAAAATTCTGCGCCACATTTCTACATTATGTAAAGAAGTCTGCCAAGTACAGAGTCATAGAGTCATAGAGATGTACAGCATGGAAACAGACCCTTCGGTCCAACCTGTCCACGCCAACCAGATATCCCAACCCAATCTAGTCCCACCTGCCAGTACCCGGCCCATATCCCTCCAAACCCTTCCTATTCATAAACCCATCCAAATGCCTCTTCCTCCAACCCTGGCAACATCCTTGTAAATTATTTCTGAACCTTTTCAAGTTTCACAACATCTTTCCGATAAGAAGGAGACCAGAATTGCATGCAATATTCCAATAGTGGTATAACCAATGTCCTGTACAGCTGCAACATGACCTCCCAACTCCTGTACTCAATACTCTGACCAATAAAGGAAAGCATACCAAACGCCTTCTTCACTGTCCTATCTACCTGCGACTCCGCTTTCAAGGAGCTATGAACCTGCATTCCAAGGTCTCTTTGTTCAGCAACCCTCCCTAGGACCTTACCATTAAGTATATAAGTCCTGCTAAGATTTGCTTTCCCAAAAGCTGACTGTGGATTTTAGGAAGGAGCATTAAACGTAAAATCTTACCATATGTGCCATAAGTGGAGTTACTTAATGTTTAATTTTGTCTTTATCTAATTTTAAAATTTTAGTTTTTAATCTAATTATAGACTACTGCTTTATTTAGGTGATTAACTAGTAATGCCACTTTAGCTGATATGGGATACAGACCTTAAACCATTGAGATAGATGCTTAAAATTGTCTTTTGAATGTTCCTATCAAACAAAATATCACTGAAATCTTGATTTATTAGGTTTTACAGCAAATGATGACCAGAAGCAAATAATAAAATGTATTGCTGAAGGACAATGCTGCATGTCCAGAAATAGTTATGTCTTTAATAATTAACAGACTGATACTTTTTAAATCATTTTTAATCACTCATGGACATGGACATTATTGGATGAGATAGCATTTTATCACACGTCCCTAGTTGCCCTTGAGAAGGTGATGTTGAGCTGATGATCAGTTAATCTTACAGACCAACCAAACTCTGTACCTAGATTATACTTAATCAACAAAACTTTGAAGTTCACAAAAGGAGAGTCTACCAGCAGATTTATGCTGATCTCTATGATTAATTTATGGCAGAAGAGTGAAAATGTGAGTAATGTAGAAGTCATTCATCCTTTCATTTGATATGTTTATGCACAGGATGAGAGCATTAATGCCAAAACTGATATTTGTTATCCATCCTTAATTTCCCTTGAACTCATTAGTTCTCCAGGCTATTTCAGAGGGCAGTCAAGAATTGACAACATTGCAGTGGGTCTGTAGTCACAAGTAGACCAGACTGGGTAAGAACAGCAGATTTTCTTTCTCTAAGGACATGAGTGAACCAGACTTTTTTTTTTAAATGACAATTAAGAATAACTACATGGTCAGCATTAGACTAAATTTTATTTGCAGGTTTCAATGAATTCAAATAACACGATGGTGGGATTTGAATCCATGCATCCAGTACATTAGCCTAGAACTCCAAGATTATCAATCCAGTAACATTACCACTGTGCCACCACCTTCCTGTAGCATTAAAGCCCTAATGAGAAATGTTGACTTGCTTGTTATCATTACAGGACAGGAAATTAACAGGAGATCCATGTATTAATTTTATGATGGTGGAGACCACAGTAGATTGGCTATAGACAAGGAGCTTTCATGAGCTAAATAATCTTTCCTTGATCATACTTTTTATGAAACGGTGAAACAAAGGCAATATTTAAATAGCTTGGAATCAATATTATGGTAACTGTTCTGTGAATGCATTATATATAGTGAATTCACTTCATCTGCAGAGTTGCGTATTTACGCAATGTCAGATTGCCTTCAATATTTTCAATCTAATCCCTGAATTTAAAAGTTGCATGATCAAGCTCTTTTCTAGAAGTTCAATTTAAGGCTGAGGCTGATATACCAGTGCAATATTGAGAATGTTATATACAATAAAATACAATACTCTTTGTTAAGTCAAGGATGTTAGGCCAACACCTCGTCAGTTAGTGTCAGAGTTATTGAAATTATTGGAATATAATGACGCAATGTTCCAAATAAGGCATCATTTTGCCTAGAACTTTGTTTTGTGTGAGATGTTGTTCTGCCCCCCTAACAAACTGTATTGTTTGTGAATCACTTTGAAAGTGATAATGTGTTATATAGCTACAGATAATTCAGGTAGAATGAAAAGAATTGGGAAGTGCTGAAAACTCAGAATAGAACTTGAAAATGCTAATGATAGCACAACAATGGTGTTTTCATCCATAAAGCTAGTAGCAGTTTGATATCTGGGTGGGATCTTTCATCAAGTCAGAAGTTTTGTGTTAGGAATTAGTGCCATTGATGTGGATCAAAGCTCTATGAAATGAATAAAAAAACACCAAAAAGATCAATAAACTGCTATCTATATTTAAACTGGGCCGAGATAGCCAGCAGAAATCATTCATATATTTGCTTTGATCTGGGACTATCACTAAAAATATCTGCATGATCTGTATTAGATTGCAGTCCAGATGGTAAATTCAGTTTGATCTGAATCAATATACCAAGAGAGTACCTCCAATTCAAAAGCAGAATCATAGCATTGAAGCGTAATCTATTAAGGGACTGACACACAGTTTACCAGGTCTTTGACCATTTTCAAAAATAAATAAAGTCATGAAAGAAAATATCACCACAAGCTAAAATGTGATTATGTATGCATGCCAGCTTAGAAGCAATATCAAGACAGGTTTTATTTGATAAAATGTGTTTGAAAATCTGTCCATCCCCAGTGGTTTTCTTGCCTGAAGCATTTAGCAGACAGAGTTGCCATATTCTAATGAAACTGGGATTGCTAATATTTGTTTTCTAATTCAGCAAATGGTCCCATGACATTTGGCAGAGGGAGCGGCACAAAATAGCTCTATTGAACAGAAGAAACTTTAATAGATTTCTTTACCTTATCCAGAACATTGCAGAGGTTTAAGTGGATGGTGTGCTATGTTATCATATTTTGGAATCTATGTGCAGGAAATTGCTTGATCCATAATATTTATGTTTACAGAAATGAACAACCACCTAGTTTTACAGAGATTCCTATCAAACACTTGAGCTTACAAACTCTTTGAGCTTTGTATTATTGGTCAGTGATTGATGCTTCCTTTTGAAAATAACCTTGCAAGGCTTTCCTGTCACTCGGAGAAAGTGAGGACTGCAGATGCTGGAGATCAGAGCTGAAAATGTGTTGCTGGAAAAGCACAGCAGGTCAGGCAGCATCCAAGGAACAGGAGAATCGACGTTTCGGGCATGAGCCCTTCTTCAGAAAGCCCTTCTTTCCTGTCACTTGACTGAATCAGAACAGAAGAAAGAACAATCATGGCCATGAAAGAATTATTTTTATGGCATTTACAGCAAGTGTTTACCAAAACGGGAAATTGTTTTGGACCACAAAGTTTACCAATAGTCATGCAATTCATGTGCTGAGTGTATTCAGTGGTTTCAGGCCATCAACCTGACAGTGATATATGCCTAAAGCAGGATGATATGGTTGCAGATAATTGGGAGGTGATGGTGCTCTCCTGCAATTGCTAAATTTGCCCTTCCAGGAGACCATGGGTTTGAACACAGCTTTCAAAAAGCCATTGGCAACTCACTGAAGTGCTTCCTATGGTGGTACACACTATAGACAGAGTTCAAGGGTGGCGGAAAAAATGCATGGTTAAATTGGTGATTCAGATGTGAATCAAGCAGACTGATTTGTGGTGAATGGTGTGAGGTTTCTTGACCATTGTTGGAGACATGTCCCTCCTGGCAAGTTAAAAGTATTATCTATAATGCACCTAATTTTCTCTTTTACGTGGCTGAGCGGTTTTGGAAAGGAATGATGTGAAGTAGTCATCATTGCATTCGTGGTCTCTGAACTGATGCAGAATCATAGAAATGTTACAGCTTTGTGAGAGAAAGTGGTGAGTTTGTTTGTCCTAGACTTGACCTCTGCCCTATTATAATATCATAGAATAGTTACATCAGAAAAGGTGGCCATTTGGCCCTTCATGTCCATCCCGGATCCATGAAGGAGCCATTAACCTAATTTCAATCCATTCTTACTCTAAAACCCTAAAAATCTTTTCTCTTCAGATAATTACTGAATTCCCCCTTGAAGTCCTCAATTGAATCTACCTTCACACAATCTCAGGCCTCACATTTGGATCCTAACCACTAGTTGCATGATAGAAGTTTTTCTATAGATTACCTTTAGTCCTTTTGTCAAGCACTTAATTTTTCTTTTATTCATTCATGGAATGCGGGTAATGATGGCAAGGCTGGCATTTATTGCCCATCTTTAAATGCCTGGAGGACAATTTAGAGACAAACACTTTGCTGTGAGTCTGGAGGCAAGTGTCGGCCAGGTAGAGATGGCAAATTCTGGATTAGTGGTGCTGGAAGAGCATAGCAGTTCAGGCAGCATCCAAGGAGCTTCGAAATCGACGTTTCGGGCAAAAGCCCTTCATCAGGAAGATTCCTGATGAAGGGCTTTTGCCCGAAACATCGATTTCGAAGCTCCTTGGATGCTGCCTGAACTGCTGTTCTCTTCCAGCACCACTAATCCAGAATCTGGTTTCCAGCATCTGCAGTCATTGTTTTTACCAGAGATGGCAAATTTCAATCCCTAAGGCAAATAAGTGAACCAGATGTATTTTTGCAAAAGTTGACAGTGGTTGCATCATTACCTTTAGATGAGCTTTTTAATTCCAGGATTTTTGTTTATTCAATTCAAAAGGCACCATCTGCCATAGTCCTCGGAACATTAGCTTTGGGTTCTGCGTAATTAGTCCAATGACATTACCACACCCACATTGTCCTCTGGTTAGCTTCCACGGGAATACTTTTTTTTATCTACTCCAACAAATCCCTCATGATTGTGAATAGCTCTACTAAATCTCTTTTCAAACTTCTTCTCTCTCGGAAGAACAAACCCAGTTCTGCAATCTATTTATATCACTGAAATCCCTCATTCTGGACCCATTCCCATAATTTTTTTCAGCATCCTCCCAAAAGACTTCAAATTCAAATTGCTCTTAAAATGTGGTGCACAAAATTGTACACAATAGTTCAGTTGGTCAAATTATCATTTTGTAAAAAATCACCACAACATCCTTGTTGTTGTACTGTGTACCTTTCATTTTAAAACTTAGGATCCCATAAATATTCTTAACCAATTTCACAACCTACCCTGCCACCTTCACATATCCACAGGTCCCTCTGTTTCTGTACCCCTTTGGAATTGTAGCCTTTAATTTATACTGACTTTCCTCATTCATGTTAGAATAAATAATTTCCCAATTCCCTGCATTAAATTACATCTACCACATGCCTGGCCATTCCTCCAGTTTTTCTCTATGGCCCTTCTGACATGTCATAATCATTCCAAGTTTGGTATCATCAACAAATTGTGAAACTGTGCTCTGCATCCCAAGTCTAAATCCTTAATTATAAATCATGTAAAGCAGTAGTCCGATTACCAATCTAATTCTCTGTTTCCTGTCAGTCAGCTAACTTCGAATCCATGCTTTCATTAATCCTTTGTTCCACAGGCATTGTCTTTGCTAATAAACCTGCTATTTGATACTTTATTAAACGTTTTTTGAAAGTCCATGCACACCACTTGAAACACATCACCCTCATCAACACTCATCAAAAAACTCAGATAAGCTAGTTCAATTTCTGTGAGTAGCCTGTTTAGCCTTTGTTGATAAAACAATGTCTCCATACTAGGCATCATCCTCGTGACCTTTCTCTCCACTGCCTCTGGTGAAATGATATCCTTCCTTAAATAAGGGCACCGAACTGCTCACAGTATTTTCCAACATTATACTTCACTTGCCAACTTTCTGATATTAGCATACACTCACCTTTCCTGCGTGCACAACATAGCTGTCGTATAAGTTTTTCTAATTCTGTATTTAACCAAAGCTTATCCCATTTATTGCTGGAAATCTAAACAATAACAATTTTTTGTTTTTGTTATTGTCTCGACTACCTCCTCTTTCACCACAGATTTGGTAGCATGTTTTTGGTAAAGATAGGTAAAATGTATTCAGTTAATATTGCAACCATTCCTTCTGCCATCATACAAAAATCTCCTTTTTAGTTTCTAAATATGACAAAACTCCTTTAACCATCCAATTACTGTTTATATGCCTATAGAAGATTTTTGGAAAATCTAATAAACAAGTAGCTCAGTTTAACCCCCTGCAGTTCAAATTCCACTTCTACAATTGGTAGAATCTAAGTTCAAGTTTTATTAATTTAAAAAGTTTGAAATTGAAAACTATCATCAACTGTAGTTAAAAAAATTCTCATTCATTAGCGTCCTTTCAGAAAGAAACTCTGCCTTACTTATAATATCTGATTCCAAACCCACAGAAATGTGACTAGCTCTTAGCTGCCTCTGAAAGGATCTAAAAAGCTATTAGGTTGTACCAAATGCTACAGAAAATATAAAACTAAATAAAACCAGGCAGACCAACTGGCATCAATTTAGGCATCAAAAATGATAATGACACACCTAGCCCTGCAATGTCCTCCTTACTATCATATGGGGTTTTTGTTGAGATTGTCAGAACCATGCCACATATTTGTCAAGCAATAGTCTGACATAATCATACTCACTTAATCATACCTTGAAACCAATGTCCCAGACATCAACAGTGCAATCCCAAGTTGTCCCATTCCACCTCAAAGGTCATTGATGAAGCAACTAAAGGTGGTTGGACTGAGGGAAATGCCTTGAAAGAAATTCGGTGGCAATGGTCTGTGATCAGGAAGAGTAGTCTTCAACAACCACAAACAACTTCCTCTGCTTTAGTTTTGACTACCGCCAGTTGTGAATTTTCTATTCATTCCCATTGGCTTCCGTTTTACCACAGCTATGCCCTTGATTTGGGGATAGAATGTTCATGGAGCCTCTTTCTGCTATCACTTAAATATTTATTTAAGTTGAGCAAAGCAGAAGAAAATGTACCTACCCCGAATCATTGAGTTCCAATAAATGTCTCAAGATCTGCTGATAAATTCTAAAATTTATTATTAGTGCCTTGCAAGATGAAGTTCACGAGTGTGTTATGGACTTACCATAGAACAGGACTTTAGATGTACCATTATGTAATTAAAAAAAAAGAGCCAATTAGTACATGTGTTGTAAAAGAACCTTTCGGGCTCAGTGACCATGGTATAACAGAATTTCACATTATGTTTGAAATTAAGGGAGTTGAACCTGAAGCCAGGATGAAAAAATTGAGTAAACAGAGTTATAGAGTCATAGAAATGTACAGCATGGAAGCAGGCCCTTCAGTCCAACTCGTCCATGCCGACTAGATATCCCAATCCAATCTAGACCCACTTGCTTGTACCCGGCCCATATCCCTTCAAACTCTTCCTGTTCATAAACCCATCCAAATGCCTCTTAAAAGTTGCAATTGTACCAGCCTCAAAGTTGCAATGTACCAGCCTCCACCACTTCCTCTGACAGCTCATTCCATACACGTACCACTCTCTGCGTGAAAAAGTTGCCCCATCGGTCTCTTTTATATCTTTCCCCTCTCACCCTAAACCTATGCCCTCTAGTTCTGGATTCCCCGACCCCAGGGAAAAGACCTCTATAAAGTCACCCCTCAGTCTCTGACGGTCCAGGGAAAATAGCCCCAGCCTGTTCAGCCTCTCCCTGTAGCTCAAATCCTCCAAACCTGGCAACATCCTGGTCAATCTTTTCTGAACCCTTTCAAGTTTCACAACATCTTTCCAGTAGGAAGGAGACCAGAATTGCATGCAATATTCCAACAGTGGTCCAACCGATGTCCTGTACAACCGCAACATGACCTCCCAACTACTGTACTCAATACCTTGACTAACAAAAGAACGCATACCAAACGCCTCCTTTACTATCCTATCTACCTGCGACATTAAGTGTATAAGTCCTGCTGAGGTTTGCTTTCCCAAAATGCAGCACCTCGCATTTATCTGAATTAAACTCCATCTGCCACTTCTCAGCCCATTGGCCCATCTGGTCGAGATCCTCTTGAGGTAACCCTCTTCGCTGTCCACGACACCTCCAATTTTGGTGTCATCTGCAAACTTACTAACTGTACCTCTTATGCTCGCATCCAAATCATTTATGTAAATGACAAAAAGTAGAAGACCCAGCGCCGAACCTTGTGGCACTCCACTGGTCACAGACCTCCAGTCTGAAAAACAACCCTCCACCACCAACCGCTGTCTTCTACCTTTGAGCCAGTTCTGTTTCCAAATGGTTACTTCTCCCTTTATTCCATGAGATCTAACCTTGTTAATCAGTCTCTCATGGAGAACCTTGTCGAATGCCTTACTGAAGTCCATAT
>NC_057711.1:44393255-44402854 GCF_004010195.1 Chiloscyllium plagiosum
TCACCTGTGACTATCGATGATACAAATATCTCAGCAAGAGGCCCAGTAATCACTTCCCTAGCTTCCCACAGAGTTATAGAGTACACCTGATCAGGTCCTGGGGATTTATTCACCTTTAACCATTTCAAGACATCCAGCACTTCCTCCTTTGTAATCTGGACATTTTGCAAGATGTCACCATCTATTTCCCTACAGTCTATATCTTCCATATCCTTTTCCACAGTAAATACTGATTCTAAATAGTCATTCAGTATCTCCCCCATTTTCTGCAGCTCCACACAAAGGCCACCTTGCTGATCTTTGAGGGGCCCTATTCTCTTCCTAGTTAGTCTTTTGTCGTTAATATGAAGATATGAAGGTGTGAGTGGTAAATTGGCTGTGGTAGTTTGGGAATATACATTAAAAGTAATGATGTATTTTAGGATACCTTTAAAAGAATTATTACACAGGTTACAGTAATGATACATCCCTTCAAAGCAAAAAGTCAAGCGACTATAATTTGTCAATGAAGCTGAGGACTGTGTTAGGTTTTCAGATTATAAACTTGAGAAAATGGAAATTTGGATACTGGGACTTTAAATTGTACAATAGTTGGCACGAGAAGGGAGGCAATAATATCCTGACAATACTTGAGAAGGCAAACAGTGCCCAGGTTGAAATCAAAGCTGACTGTTTGGGAAGAGTTATCCATATCAATGATAATAGATGCATTAGTGATAATATTCCAAATTTCTTTAGATTCTGGAATGGTTCCTATTGATTGGTATGTATCAAAGGTCACCTCACTAATTAAGAAGGATGGGAAAAAGACAATGATGAATTGCAGATCTTCTAGACTGACATCAGTAGTTGAGAAAATGCTAGAATATAAAGTAAAGATGTGATCAGTGGACATTAGGATAATAATGCTCTGATTTGGCACAAATAGTATGCATTTGTGTATGGGAAATCATGTTGAACAAATCTGTTGGAAATTTATAATAATGTTCTCAACAGAATTGATAAAGGAGAATTGATGGACGTTGCAGACTCAAAAGACTTGATAAACTCTCCCACGGGAAGTTAATTTGCAAAATTAAAACACATGGGGTTTGAGGTAATGTATTACGATAGATTAAGAATTGGCTAACAGGCAGAAAACAGAGAGCTGGAATAAACAGATTATTTTCATGTTGGAAGGTTTTGAATAATGGGCTACTTGCAAAGATCCTGGATCAGTGGTGCTGGAAGAGCACAGCAATTCAGGCAGCATCCGACGAGCAGCAAAATTGACGTTTCGGGCAAAAGCCCTTCATCAGGAATAAAGGCAGAGAGCCTGAAGCATGGAGAGATAAGCTAGAGGATCAGCCATTCACAATATGTATCGATATTTTGATTGTGGGGACTAAATTTACAATTTCCAGATTTGCAAATGACTCCTGTTTCGGTGCGAGTGTATGCTATGAACAAAATGCAACACCATTTCAAGAGGATTTGGACAGACTTGGCAAAAACATGGCAGATGGAATATAATTTGGAAACTTTGGTAGGAAGAACAGATGTGACTTGTTAAATGATAAAAAGTTAGAAAGTGTTGGTGTGCAAAGAGATTTGGGCGTCTGCCTGATAAACCAATAACAATTAACATATAGGTGCAGCAGTCAATTAGGATGGCTGATGTTATATCTAATTTTATCATAAGTGGATTTGAGTACAGAAGTTAACAGAGACCTGCTGCATTTATATAGAACATTGGTTCGACAGTACCTGGAATATTATGCCTTAGGAAGAATTTCAAAGCTCTGGAGTAAATGCAGCAAAGGTTCACTGGCCTTATTCCTGAGAAGTCAGCACTCTCCTATGAAGAGAGACTGGAAAAATTGAGTTTGTATTCTCTAGTATTTTGAAGAATTAGAGATTGTTTCATTAAAACCTACAAAGTACTTAAGGGGATACACAGAAACACCACTTTGAACTAAGATAAGGAGATTTTTCCTAATGCAGAGGATTGTGTATCTTTGAAATTCCTTACTCAGAATGCAGTGGAATCTCAATCATTTATGTTTAGTGATTGACAGGTTTCTAAATAGCATAAAAGAATATGGTGATATATGAGGAAAAAGCATTGAAATGATGATCAGCCAGAATGATATTGAATGGCAGGCTCAGCAAGCTGATTAGACAAAAGTCAGGACTCCAAATGCTGCAAATCAGAGTCTAGATTAGAGTGGTGCTGGAAAAGCACAGCAGGTCAGGCAGCATCTGAGGAGCAGGAAAATCGATGTTTCGGGCAAAAGCCCTTCATCAGAATTGAAGGCAGGGAGTCTCCAGGGTGGAGAGATAAATGGGAGTGGGGTGGGGGTGAAGTGAGGTGGGAGAAGGGGAAATGAGCAAACTGGTGAAGTCCACATTGATGCCCTGGGGTTGAAGTGTTCCAAGGCAGAAGATGAGGCATTCTTCCTCCAGGCATCGGATGGTGAGGGAGCGGCAGTGGAGGAGGCCCAGGACTTGCATGTCATCGGCAGAGTGGGAGGGGGAGTTGAAATGTTGGGCCATGGAGGGGTGGGGTTGATTGGTGCAGGTGTCCCAGAGATGTTCCCTAAAGCGCTCTGCGAGCAGTTTAAGAAGCAACGTTGTTAAAGACACCGAATGCTTTGCAAAGGTATATTCCCTGACCGGGAATTGAACCTAGGCCGCGGTAGTGAGAGCACCGAATCCTAACCACTAGACAACCAGGGAAGCAAGCTGATTGGCTACTCTTACTTCTATGTTCCTGATGGACTACTCCCTCAAAAGAAAATAACTGTTTGGGTTTCTATCATATCACCAAGTCAGGGAAACCTGCTAATACACTAATCAGCAGATTCAGTTTGTGGCAGACATTAATCATTGAGTTTTATACATTTTAAAACAAAAACTAGTTGTTAGTTCTGGATTTGTTAAAATATGTTCATACGACCCAGATGATTCAAAATAAGTTAGCAAAATATCAACTACTCACGATCAAGATTGAATAATTTGAGTCATGTTGAATTCATGTGACCTAGTCAACAAAATAAAACTTAATTTAAATAGTTCAACTGAGTTATCAGTTTTGTGAAAATTGAACTATTTTCTTTTGGCAAGTAGCTTGAGAAATATTATCAATATCATATTTATATAAGAATCAACCCAGGATTACATTGATTGAAATCAATCACTGCTCCTGAAACCCTCCTGGCAATTTGTGCACAATTTCCTGCAAGATCATTCAAACAAATCCACAAGGGAATATATGGAGTGTTCTGAAAAGAGACTTTGTGATAACCTTTGGAGGAATGACCTTCACCTCAGAATTGATGAACATTGAAAGGTTGATGGGGTTTTTGAGGACACATTGTGGTTAATTCATGTTTTGTAAATCACCTTATAATAATTATTTACTTCCCCTGATTCCAATTCACAGCAGCGATCCAGAAGCCAAGATATTCAACAGTTTGCTCTCAATTAATTTATCTTTAATTTCATAAAATTCACACCCTTTATTTGGAAAACAAAACAGACCTAATTGGAAAATATGGTAATATAATTTAAAGCATATGAGGCATTTGCAAATTCAACTTTAATAACAAATATTAACACCCTGTTTTGAACTTGGTATTCAAATTTAATTGTTTGCTTCATGACATCTTAATATATTAACATTTCAATTTTAGCAATTGATTTGAATTAACTTTGGGGCTTTGCATAGGTTGATAGGTAAAAGGGAAGCTGTCTTTAAAATTATGCTCCTGTTTTTATTAGGGCGAAGATGTGATCTGTAACGATGTGATTTTAATGAACTCGTAGTGAGAAATGGTGAGCAAGTTCTTAGTGACTAAGAACTGTTTGATGACTCTTTAACTATTTAATGACTCCTTTCATTCCTATGCTGACAATTTAGAGCAGGCTAACAATGTGTTTAGGGGCCATCTTTTTTTGTGAATAGGATAATTCATAATGGCAGATCCCAGGAGATGCATTGCAATAGATCTGAGTGGTTTTCAAACTGTAGTATTCAGATCTCCAACACCTTTTCTTCGTCTTAGTGATGTTAGTTTTAGTAATTAATTTGCTAATTTTTAATAGTTCTTTGAAGAAGCAATTTACATATATACTCAACTTTTAAGAGCCATTGATAATCACATGTGTAGCAGATGAATAAAGAATGGTTGAAGAAAGGAGAGAAGAATGCATGAAAAATTATACAATGGACAGCCTTATGATTACTATTTCACTGAAAATGCAGCAAAAATAGATATATTTTTCTGCTTTGAGTACTCTCAAAAGATTGTTTTTTTTTGGTTAGGTATGACAAGATAATAACTGAGACTATTTGCTCTTATAAAAGCTTTGCTGAAGTTGTTTATTCCAGTTGAAGATTGAACTTTTGTATCACTTGCAAAAACTGGCCTGAAGTAAGACAAAACCATAAGATGATCGGGGAAATCGATGAATGCAATTGGCTGGCAACATGAGATGGGGGATTTGATAAATATATGAGTCACCATTGATTGATATCAAAAGAGATTTAAGAATCAGCATGAGTGACATAATTCACATTATAAACATTAGGACATTGAGAAGGTCAGCACATTGTCAAGGAGATAGGGTCTGGTCAAGTACTGAAACCTTGAAAAAGCCTTCTTTGCTACATTGGCCATTCAAGAATGGACTCTTGAACATGGCAAGCCAAATTGCTGGTTTTGAGAATACATTTCCAGTGATTAACAATATTAAGGAATCCTAATTAAACTACATTGTTGTTTTGGGTCATTGTGTACCAGAGTAAAACCAGAACCTGGACAGTCCAGACAAGGAAGGGAGCTATAGCGATGGCAAATCAACCAAACTTTTTCCATCATGTGGTCAACCAGGAATCACTTCTGTTCACACTGGCATGGGTTGGGGTGAGTCTCAAACCTAGAACTTCGAATTCAGATTGAGGGATGCTATTTTTTAATTTCAAAAATATTCAGAAAAATATCTTTTAAAAAGATATTTATATATATATAGTCACAAACACACTTCAGTTCTGTATAGTAACATATGAAGACAACAAACCAACACTGGAGTTTGACTCTATCCAACAAATCAAAGGCATCTCTTACTTGTACAAGATTATGTTTACATGCATTTGAGGCACGAGGACAGTCTGATAACTGAACTGATCCTTAGTTAACTTCAGCAGTAACACCTCTAACAGTGGTCTTTCCCTCCTGCACCTTTGTGACAGCTGACCCAAGTCTTATTGTGTCCTTCAGCATTCCTAGACCTTGGAATATGCCGGTCTGCAACATTCAATCAGAGTCAATTCCTTGCTCTGGAAAACCAGCAAGTTTCAGGCAGATTAAATTGCGTCTTTCTACCCACTGTGTCACAAGGCCTTCTAACAGCACAGTCCAGATCAGTTAAATCCACATAGAGTGGGGGGTAACCTGCTGCCATCTTGTTCGGAGTGGCTCAATATTCAACTAGATATTCTGTTTCCCCATTAAGCCAATGAAACCATCTCTTCAAACTATAATAAGATATTGTTTCAAACAACTAGCTTTGAGAATGTTGAGTTGGTTAGCATGTTAATTCAGCAGATTTGAAATTTTTTGAGCTAGATGATTTTGCAGCAGCTTGCAAAGTTAATTTGGAGCATTGGTTTGTACATAGCTGATGTTTATTGGCTTATTAGATGCTAATATACATTCCATTGGAGAGTAGGATATTCTTCTCATGAATAAATAACTAAATGTTTTTCACTGATGTCGACCTCACTTATTTAAAAACAGGTGGAACTGAAATAGATCCAGCTCTGTGTTTCCACTGAGGGGTTTTCATTAGTTGGAATTTTTTTTAAAATCGCTAATCCTGTAACATTTACAATAATGAGAATTTAATGCTCTTTAAGTAACATGCTATCCCAATATTAATTTTCCCAAATTTCACTAAATCAGCTGTGGAATATATGCTTTTTTATGACTACACAGCAAAGCAATAAAGATCATAAAACATAACAGTATAGCACAGTACAGGCCCTTTGACCCCCGATGTTGTTCCAACCTTTTATCCTACTCTAAGATCAAACTAAGCTACATACCCTTCATTTTACTATCATCCATGTGCCTATCCCAGAGTCACTTAAATGTCCCTAATTGCATCAGACTCAACTAGCACCGGTGGCAGTGCATTCCACACACCCACCATTCTCTCCTAAACCTTTCTCCAATCACCTTAAAGTTATGCCCCCAGATAGCCATTTCTACCCTGGGAAAAAGTCTCTGACTATTCAATCTATCTATGCCTCTCATCATCTTGTACACCTTTATCAAGTCACCTCTCAACCTTCTTTGCTCCAGTGAGAAAAGCCTTAGCTCCCTCAACCTTTCTTCAAAAGACATGCCCTCCAGTCCAGTTAGTATCCTGGTAAATCTCTTCTGCACCCTCTCTATAGCTTGCATATCCTTCCTATAATGAAGCGACCAGAAGTGAACACAATATTCCAACTGTAGTCTAACCAGGGCGGTACAGAACTGCAGCATAACCTCATGGCTATTAAACTCAGTGCCCCTGCTAATGAAAGCCAACACACCGTATGCCTTCTTAACAACACTATCAACTTGGGTGGCCACTTTGTAGTTCACTTTCCTGGTATTTCCAAGGTTAATTGTGGTGGGTACATTTTTGATGCCTTACAGTGAAGGAGAGAAGTATGAAATCACAAGTATAACAATACATTGTATATCCACCATCAGAAGTGGAGAAGAAGTAGTACGATTTGAAGAGCACCAAGCTAAGATGTAAGCAGATTTATATCCATAAGTACACATAACTAAGTATTACAGTAGCACAAGTTATTGCATTGCAAATTAAAGACTGCAGTTGTCCAATTTCATTATGAAGCATTGTAATCGTACAGGTTTGTATGCATAGTTCCATATTTCCTGCTAGATGAGGAAACATGGTGATGGAGTCATTGACTCAAGTGAGAGCAAACAGAAGGAAGTCTCAATGGTCGATAAATGTTAGATGTAAAATGCAAGTGTTCGTCATCTGATGGGAAGGAAGAAAAGCAGAAAAGCCTCTCAAGAATAGTAGGAAGGGAGTAAAGCTCAATTACAAGACCATTAAGTCACATTTATGTACCTTAGTCAAATGTTATGATACCTTGAAAATTTAATAGGGCACTCACAAAAATCACAAACCATCTGAAACGTATCCTGTAAAAGCTGATGGTTCTCAGGTGACTTTTTATTATTCACTCTCATTGTTGACTAGGCAAACATTTATTGCCCATCCCTAATTGAATTTGTAAAGATGGTGGTGAGCTCTTTTCTTGGACCAATGCAGTTTGATTTAGGTTGACCCACAACACTGTTAGGGAAAGAGAGATTTATGGGATTTTGACCCTGTGACACTAAAGGAATGATAATTTTTCCCAAGTCAGGATACACTTTAATCCCTTTATCCCTAAGAACTATATCAACCCCTTCCCAAAAACATTCAATGCTTTGGCCTCAACTGTGATAGAAAATTCGACAGGCTCATCACTCTCTGGGTGAAGAAATTTCCCTTCATGTCAGTCCAATTTTCCTGTTGAAGGGCTTTTGCCCGAAATGTCGATTTCCTGCTCCCGGATGCTGCCTGACCTGCTTTTCCAGCACCACTCTAATCTTGACTCTAATCTCCAGTATCTGCAATACCCACTTTCGCCCTTTGCTCAGTCCTAAGCGGTCTAACCAACTATCCTGGCTCTGCAAAAGCTGTGAGGATAATGTAGAACTTTAGAACTTTCACGTTGGTGCAAACAGTTGGCAGATAAACTTCAATGTGAAGAAGTGAGGTGTAATGCACTTCTAAGTAGACATTAAAAGTAAAAGGTACTATTCAAAAGGGTGTGCAGGAGGAGAGGGACCCAGATGTTCAAGTAAATAAATAAGGGACAGGATGGGTTAATAAAACATATGGTATTCTAGGCTTCATTAATAGATGCAGAGAACACAAGGGTGAGGAGAGTTTGATCACATTCCCTCTGACTTTCCTGTCACTGCATGGACTGCCAATTGGTGAGCATGTGAAATATGTGGACCCTTTGAGTGGTCACACCACTACACAGCTGAGAGAATATATCGGGTGTGATGAATTTATAGTAGACAGGATAGACCTCAGCTGGAATATTGTGGACACTTTTGGGTGACACACTAGAATAAGCATGTAAATGCTCTGGAGAGGACACAGAGGAGATTTATGAGAATTGTTCCAGAGATGAGAAACTGCAGTTATGAGGCAACATTAGAGAAGTTGGGACTGTTTTCCTTAGTGAGAAGAAGGCTCAGAGGAATTTTGGTAGAAGCCTTCAAAATAATTAGAGTTCAGAGTAGATAGGGAGAAAATGTTCCTGCTCCTGAAACAAACCCAACCTGCCCAGCTCCTTTTCCACCTATCCACTCCACCCTCTCCTCCCTGACCTATCACATTCATCTCCTCCCACACTGACCTATTGTACTCTATGCTACTCTCTCCCCACCCCCACCCTCCTCTAGCTTATCTCTCCACGCTTCAGGCTCTCTGCCTTTATTCCTGATGAAGGGCTTTTGCCTGAAACGTCGATTTTGCCTGTCCTCGGATTTTGCCTGTCCTCGGATGCTGCCTGAATTGCTGTGCTCTTCCAGCACCACTAATCCAGAATCTGGTTTCCAGCATCTGCAGTCATTGTTTTTAACAGACAAGACTCTACCTATTTCCATGGTGACAGTCATTGAGCTGTGCACTATGTGCAGGAAAACCTCCATTCAATGTGATTGGTTCACCACCCTCTGGCATACTCACAATTACCACTAAACTCAAATTCTACTCCTTGGGATCCTTACATAGATCCACCGCTGATAGAATAAACCAAGCAGCAGCTCACTGCTCCATAAGACCGATATGAATTCACTGATTCAACAGTAACCCCGACAGACTGAAATTTCAGTAGGATCCAGGTGCATGGCCGACTTTCCACATCTGCTGTGAGTCATCAAATATGCATGTTGTACTTAAAGAAGGTGGTGATAGGCAAGGTAAACCGAGGCAAGAGTGAGGCCATGCTCTTCGGGAATTGGGCCGACCAATCCTCGATCCCCTTCACCGTCAGGACCGACCACCCGATGGTGCTGGGTATTTGGTTCGGAGGGGCTGGGGTGTGCGCCAAGTCTTGGGAGGAGCGTTACAGCAAAGTGAGGCCGAAACTGGGCAGATGGAAGCTACGGTCGCTCTCCATCGTGGGAGAAAACCTGGTCATCAGGTGTGAGGCATTGTCATTGCTGTTATACGTGGCACAGGTCTGGCCTATTCCCAGAACCTGTGCCGCTGCAGTCACCCGGGCCATCTTCCAGTTTATATGGAGGTCAAAGATAGACCGGGTCCGAAGGGACTCGCTTTTCAAACATCTGGGTAACGGGGGAAAAAATACACCCAATGCCACCCTCAACCTGATGGCCACCTTTGTGTGTGGCTGCATCAAGCTGTACGTGCATCCCTGGTACGTAAAAACCAAGTGTCACTACGTACTGAGGTTCTACCTGTCCCCGGTGTTGCGAAGGATGGGCCTGGCCTCGCTGCCACGGAAC
>NC_057711.1:44403497-44405229 GCF_004010195.1 Chiloscyllium plagiosum
ATATGATCAAAAAATGTACAGACCTGTATAAAAATGATAAGTTTTGATCTCTGTATGTAAATGTTTACATACGTATGGCATGACCAATTGTACAGACCATCAAATTATTTATGAATAAAGTATATTTTTGAAAAAAAAAGCGGACGTGTACTGCCAGGATTTCCCTGCGGCAGGCTATTTCCATGTGACCTTCAGGAGCGTGAAGAATTGCGAGCAGCTCCTGAAGGTCTTCAAGGAGAAGGAAGGGGAACCTCTGTTCTCCATTTTGTCGGCGGTCCCGTTGTGTGTGCTTCCTGCGCAGAGGAGTCGGGTTATAACAATCCAGACGTACAACCCTCACGTCCCAGCAGCAGATGTCCTGACCTTCTTGAGAAGATACGTCCAGGTCGAGGGAGAGAGTACTGATGCGGTTGATCCTTTCGGGATCTGGACCAACAAATGACAGGTCAGGGTAACCCTGAGGGTCGATGCCAGTGGGAACATCCTCCACCCACCTCCAGCTTTGCCATCGGAGGAAGCAGAGGTTACCTGACATACGCAGGGCAGCCGAAAGTGTGCCGAACCTGCGGGAGGTCAGGCCACATGGCGGCGGATTGTAAGGTGACCATCTGCCGAAATTGCAAGCAAGAAGGACACCCGACCAAGGAATGTAAGGAGGCCAAGAACTGTAATCTGTGCGGAGAGGCGGGCCACATGTGCAAGGCCTGCCCAAGACGAGGGGCCGCCCGTACGCACAGATGGCCGGAGGTGGCAACACGAGCCGTGGACCGCCTAAGACCAGCAAGGTACCACAAAACAGCACGGGAACGGTGTCTGGAGGCACCCAGAAGGAAGGGCGGGCTGTAGGGGAGCAGACGGCAGACAGCGGGGAGGTGCAGCAGCCGATCCAAGCTCCTTCAAGACAGATGGAGGAAATGGAACAGCAGGGATCAAAGGAAGCAGAGGATTGGATTACTGTCAAAAGCAGGAAGAGGAAACCTCCCAAAGCCACCCAGCGAAGGGGGAAGCGACGCCTACACGACAAGGATACAGGCAGCTCTTCCGACGGTGAGGACGGGTGCAAGGGGGGTTGTCACCAGAGGAAGAGACAGAGCGCCGTGGGGAAAAAGGGGGGCAGCTTCGCCCAAGCAGTAAAAGACGATCCCTCTGAGGGGATGGGTAAAGGCCTCCCCCCACCTGGTGAGAACCAAGAGGTACCCACCGGCCCACAACTCCAGGTAACTGGGAGCAGCGGTCCTGTGACAGCCCCACTGTCAGATGGAGAACTGGACTATGCGGACCCTGGGCCCGACCCGAAGACACCAGAGCGGGGAAATGGCTTCAGTGTGGAGCCGGACAGCTACCTCAGCCCTGGGAGGGTCCAGCAGTTTACCGTCACCACGGGGATGCACACAGCTACCTCAGAGGGGCAAGACCAGCAGCAAATGAACAGTGTCAACCTTGGAAACTGTTAAAATGGGGTTAAAAATTGCCAGCGTCAATGTGCGTAGCATCAAATCGGCTACGCGTTGTGTTTCTATGATGGCCTTGCTGGCCAACGTTAAAGCCGACATCCTGTTTCTGCAGGAGTGTGGGATACCGCACCTCAGCAGCTACAGGAGATGGTCAAGCTTGTGGGCCCATGGGCCGTCAGTTTGGTCGGGGGGCAACGATAGCCGCGCCTCCGGCCTGGGTATCCGGTTGCGAGGAGGCAACTTCACCATCTCCAAGGTTAAGGAGGTGGTGGGCGGGC